>NC_057810.1:138637355-138643489 GCF_018294505.1 Triticum aestivum | reverse complement strand
CATTCATATAGAGTCATTTGTTGTTCTAGCTTGGAGTTGTAAATCCATAAAAGTGTGATGATCTTCATTATTAGAGCATTGTCCTAGTGAGGAAAGGATGATGAATACTATGATTCCCCCACAAGTCGGGATGAGACTTCGGACTTTACAAAAAGAAAAAAAGAGAGAAAAAAAGAAAGGCCAAAAATAAAAAAAAGAAGTCCAAAGAAAAAAAAAGAAAAAAAAAGAAAAAGAAAAAGAAAAAAAGAAAAAGAAAATGAGAGAAAAAGAGAGAATGGATAATGCTACTATCTCTTTTTCCACACTTGTGCTTCAAAAATAGCACCATAATCTTCATGTTAGAGAGTCTCATATGTTGTCACTTTCATATACTAATGGGAATTTTTCATTATAGAACTTGGCTTGTATATTCCAATGATGGGCTTCCTCAAAGTGCCCTAGGTCTTCGTGAGCAAGCAAGTTGGATGCACCCCACTTAGTTTCTTTTGTTGAGCTTTCATATATTTATAGCTCTAGTGCATCCGTTGCATGGAAATCCCTACTCACTCATGTTGATATCTATTGGTGGGCATCTCCATAGCCCGTTGATACGCCTAGTTGATGTGAGACTATCTTCTCCTTTTTGTCTTCTCCACAACCACCATTCTATTCCACATATAGTGCTATGTCCATGGCTCATGCTCATGTGTTGCGTGAAAGTTGAAAAAGTTTGAGATTGTTAAAATATGAAACAATTGCTTGGCTTGTCATCGGGGTTGTGCATGATTAAATACTTTGTGTGATGAAGATAGAGCAACAACCAGACTATATGATCTTGTAGGGATAACTTTCTTTAGCCATGTTATTTTGAGAAGACATGATTACTTTGATTAGTATGCTTGAAGTATTACTATTTCTTATGTCGATATGAACTTTTATTTTGTACTCATTTGGGTCTGAACATTCATGCCACAATAAAGAAAACTACATTAAGAATTATGCTAGGTAGCATTCCACATCAAAAATTCTCTTTTTATCATTTACCTACTCGAGGACGAGTAGGAATTAAGCTTGGGGATGCTTGATACGTCTCCAACGTATCTATAACTTTTTATTGTTCCATGCTAATATATTACCCCTTTTGGATGTTTATGGGCTTTATTTTACACTCTTATATCATTTTTGGGACTAACCTACTAACCGGAGGCGCAACCCATATTGCTGTTTTTTACCTATTTCAGTATTTCGAAGAAAAGGAATATCAAACGGAGTCCAAACGGAATGAAACCTTCGGGAGCGTGATTTTTGGAACGAACATGATCCGGAGAGCTTGGAGTGCAAGTCAAGAAGCTTCCAAGGGCCCCACGAGATAGGGGGCCGCCCCCCCTGTAGGGCGCGCCCCCTGTCTCGTGGGCCCCTCGGGCGGCCACCGACGTACTTTTTCCTCCTATATATACCTACGTACCCCGAAAACATCCAGGGGCACCACGAAACACAATTTCCACCTCCGTAAGCTTCTGTATCCGCGAGATCCCATCTTGGATCCTTCGTCGGCACTCTGCCGAAGGGGGAATTAGCCACGGAGGGCCTCTACATCAACATCCTTGCCCCTCCGATGAGTTGTGAGTAGTTTACCATAGACCTACGGGTCCATAGTTATTACCTAGATGGCTTCTTCTCTCTTTTTGGATCCCAATACAATGTTCTCCCCCTCTCTTGTGGAGATCTATTCGATGTAAACTCTTTTTGTGGTGTGTTTGTCGAGATCCGATGAATTGTGGGTTTATGATCAAGTTTATCTATGAATAATATTTGAATCTTCTCTGAATTCTTTTATGTATGATTGAGTTATCTTTGCAAGTCTCTTCGAATTATCAGTTCGGTTTGGCCTACTAGATTGGTCTTTCTTGCCATGGGAGAAGTGCTTAGCTTTGGGATCAATCTTGCAGTGTCCTTACCCAGTGACAGAAAGGGTTGCAAGGCACGTATTGTATTGTTGCCATCGAGGATAACAAGATGGGGTTTACATCATATTGCATGAGTTTATCCCTCTACATCATGTCATCTTGCTTAATGCGTTACTCTGTTCTTATGAATTTAATACTCTAGATGCATGCTGGATAGCGGCCGATGTGTGGAGTAATAGTAGTAGATGCAGGCAGGAATCGGTCTACTTGTTATGGATGTGATGCCTATATACATGATCATGCCTAGATAATCTCATAACTATGCGTTTTTCTATCAATTGCTCGACATGTAATTTGTTCACCCATCGTAATACTTATGCTATCTTGAGAGAAGCCTCTAGTGAAACCTATGGCCCCCGGGTCTATCTCTTATCATATTTGCTTTCAATCTACCTTTATTTGCATCTTTACTTTTTGTATCTATATCATAAAATACCAAAAAAATATTTATCTTATCATACTATCTCTATTAGATCTCACTTTCATAAGTGGCCGTGAAGGGATTGACACCCCTTTATTGCGTTGGTTGCGAGTTCTCAGTTTCTTTGTGTAGGTGTGTGGGACTTTTGAGGAGCCTCCTACTGGATTGATACCTTGGTTCTCAAAACTGAGGGAAATACTTACGCTACACTTTGCTGCATCACCCTCTCCTCTTCGAGGAAAACCAACGCAAGCTCAAGATGTAGCAAGAAGGATTTCTGGCACCGTTGCCGGAGAGGTCTTCGCTCAAGTCAAGACATACCAAGTACCCATCAAAAACCCATCTCCCTCGCATTTACATTATTTTCCATTTGCCTCTCGTTTTCCTCTCCCCCACTTCACCCTTGCCGTTTTATTCGCCCTCTCTTTCCCAATCTCCTCCTGTCCTTTTCGCTCGCTTTCTTCCGCCTTGATTTTGTTTGCCGCTATGTCTGAAATTAGGGAGATTATCATCGATATGGACAATAATGATAACACAGAAAATCCCGAGGCTCCAGCCGATGAACCCCCTATCTTGCATACTAAAAAGTTTCGAATCGGTAGTGGTAACATCATTGGCAAAGATGTTATTCAAGATTTCTTTACTTGTGCCGGTGCTTTACCTTCCATGGGTTGTTCTATTCTTCATAGAACTAGTAGTCTTGTGGATGCTATCGCTATGCTTGTAGTTGAACTTGAAAGACAATTTATGCATATGCATCCTTGCATACAAGGAATTTTCCTAGAATTCTCTAATATTGAGCATTCTTCTGTTAAGCGCGCTATTACTATCTTTTTGGCTCATGAGTTTAGATTTATCATAAGAGAGGACAAAGAAATCTTTGCGCACTATAGGGTGGACGCCGGTCCTCCTCCCATAGAAGCAATCCTCTATGATCAAGAGGAAATTAGACGTTTTCAATCTTCGGACTATGTCGCTTTTAATGAAAACCTTAGAAAAAGGTTCCTATCAATGTCTTGGTTGATTGCATTAATGAGCTTAATAATGATTTTTCCCTTCGAAACAATGAGCTAGGATACTCTCTTGAGTATAAGCTCACAAGATTTTGCCAAAAGAATGCTTTTAGTGATGAAATAGTTGTGCACTATGAAGGGCCAAAGGAGGAACCCGTTCCTCCTGTTATTGATCTTGGGGACCTTTGTCCCACTAAATTTAGCCCTTTGGATTACTTTTGCTTGCCTCAAAGGAAACTTGCTGCCGAACGTAGAGAATATGAGATGAGCTTCCAGGATCTATCTTATTATTACGGCACCACTTAGATCTACCTTTGCTTTTTATGCCTAGCTAGGGGCGTTAAACGATAGGCTAGTTGGGAGGCAACCCAATTTTCTTTATTGTTTTTGTTTTTGCTCCTGTTTAGTAATAAATCTTGCATCTACCTTCTGGTTAGATGTGTTTTTATCTTTTAATTAGTGTTTGTGCCAACTAGAACCTATAGGATAACCTACGATGATAGTTGATTTGATTCTGCTGAAAAACAGAAACTTTGCGCGCACGAATATAGTTTTGCTAAATCACAGGAACGTGATTTTGCGTTGATTCTTTTTGCTGCTATTCAAAAAACAAAGTTTCCAGGACTTCCTATTTTTGTAGGATTTTTAGAGTTCCAGAAGTTTGCGTTAGTTACAAATTGCTACAGATTGTTCTGTTTTTGACAGATTCTGTTTTTCGTGTGTTGTTTGCTTATTTCAATGCATCTATGGCTAGTAATTCAGTCTATGAACCATAAAGAAGTTGGAATACAGTATGTTTAACACCAAAATAAATAAAGAATGAGTTCATTGCAATACCTTATGCGGTGGTTTTGTTTTCTTTCACTAACGGAGCTTATAAGATTTCCTGTTGAGTTTTGTGTTGTGAAGTTTTCAAGTTTTGGGTAAAGCTTTTATGGACTATGGAATAAAGGGTGGCAAGAGCCTAAGCTTGGGGATGCTTATGGCACCCCAATATATTCAAGAATAGCCAAAAGCCTAAGCTTGGGGATGCCCCGGGAAGGCATCCCCTCTTTCGTCTTCATTCATTGGTAACTTTACTTGGAGCTATATTTTTATTCACGACATGATATGTGTTTTGCATGGAGCGTCGTGTATTATATTAGTCTTTGCTTTTTAGTTTACCACAATCATCCTTGCTGTACACACCTTTTTGGAGAAGCCTATTTGATTAGAATTTGCTAGAATACTCTATGTGCTTCACTTATATCTTTTGAGCTTGATAGTTTTTGCTCTAGTGCTTCACTTATATCTTTTAGAGCACAGTGGTGTCTTAATTTTGAAGAAACTAGATGATGCCCCGCGTGTTGCTACAGGGATTTTGTAGAGGATAATTGATGCGCTTATAAAAATAGTAAATGATACATACATTTGTTTACTGTACTATCAAGATTTTGGAAGGAATTCCACACACAAAATTGGCATGACATGTCCTTATTTTGTCGCATTTGCACATGTAGACGAAACATAGTATATATTGAGAACAATTGAAGTAAACTACACATAATCAGCTCAATAAAGTTCATATAAACCCATAGACTTCACAATTTAGACATAAATAATAGTTTCATAGGGGAGTCCACATATCTGACAAAATGCATAATCAGCAAATAGTAATAACACCAGATTGCAATTTAAGCGGCAATGTAGCTAATTTTATATAGATCGATATTGCAGCTTGTAGGTGCTTGCATGCATCTTGGCAATGTCCTTTATGTTGTTAAAAACAACATTATTCTTCTGCAACATTATTCATGTGAGTGCATGCATCTTGACAATGTTATGTTTCCCTTGCCTGTCCAAATTGCACAATAATCTGGTGGTTTCATCTTCTGTAGTTCAACGCTCCTTTTAGCTAAAGAGTAGCTGTGAAAAATTGTCATTTCAGTTTCATGTTGAATCTGAACCAATCGGTTTATATGAAGAGTATTAAAAGTAATACCTATGTTATTTTTTTCAATGACAATAGTTGCACATTGGCAAGAGGAAGGTGTAGTATTGTTTGATCCCTCTGGTGTATGGATCATCGCACTGCGAATAGCAAATGTTTGGTCAGCGATGTTTGGATAGAGCTTGGAAATTATATGTTCTGATTGATGACAAACCTCTGGATACTTTTTGAAGACTGACGGGTCATCATATCTTTGCTTGGAAATGGCTGAAAGTATTTCATGGTTCAAGTTAGTATTTTGTAGCAAATATGGTTGAAATTAGGAAGAAGAACATACTTTTAGAATGAAAAGAAATTGTCTAACATTTGTAGATAGTAGCATTTGTGCATCTTCAACTGGGAAGCTTTTATTTTTGACATAACTTATGGGGTAATTGGATACCAAATCATTCTTCATTCCCTTTGGTAAGCGCCAAACAACCTCATTTGGTGTCATATAGCGAAAATCTGGATGATTTTCTATTTCATTGACGGTTTCACTTGAGAAATCAACTGATCCAGCATTAGAGTCCATTTTTATCTGGCAATCAAATCCTTTTGTCACATACTTGAACAAATATTTGTACATACTATCAATGGATATTGTGAGGAACAACACATTTGATATTAATGGCAACTCTATTTTTATTGCATGTTGTGTGAAAAAATTCTGTAATATGGTGGCTTGCTCATAGAAATCTTTAGGGCAATACTTTTGTATCATTCCAACTAACCTTTCAAGGATGTGGCAACAGGTTGTGATTGATAGTGGGGGTGTCCGTGAC
>NC_057810.1:138636474-138637031 GCF_018294505.1 Triticum aestivum | reverse complement strand
AGCAGCAAGAGACCTATAAAGCAATGAATGCAGACTGGGCAGTAAGAGACCTATTGAGCATAACAGTGAGCACCTTTTGATCTGGAGTTCAATTTGAGAAAATTCAGAAACATAATATTACGTCTATCCTAAATGAAAAACAAATATATGTTGCATTGCTTACAAATATAATTGAGACCATATATAATCATATAACTAAACAGAATGTTCCAGCCCATAGAAAACTGAGACCTTCCTATTTTTGATAGAAGGAAGATGCATAATTATAAATGCTAAAAAGTTGTAAAGGCATTATAAAATTATGTACAAAAATGGCAAATTGGCAAAATCTAGGCAATAAGGCGGAGAAATTGGAAATCTGTCAAATTGTCTCTTCAACAACTTGCAAGGAAAAAAATAGTTTCCTGCCAAGTAAAAGTGATCTGGTAATGTAAGTTTCAACAACTTCAGGAAAATCCATATCCCATTCCATGATACTCTTCAATGAGACGATTTTTAATCCTTTTGGTTAGTTCACCTGGTGCCTAGAGCGACGTTACTAACTAATCGTTCAACAA
>NC_057810.1:138491451-138636220 GCF_018294505.1 Triticum aestivum | reverse complement strand
GTGTAATAAAGATATCTTTATATAGACCAAAAAACTACTCAGAATCTCCTTTCAGTGCTTACATAGTGCCCACAATGAAAGGATAGTATGTGTACAGATGATCACCGATCCAATCCTCATAGTGGTTTTATACACCATTCTGTAGGTTAACACAACATTCCTTTGTTGCCGGCAATGTGGAAAACATGACAGAGGATATCTCTGGATGAAATTGTGGTATGCAAAATTGTTCATTTCGAATCGACAAATGAAGAACCTTTTGTTTCTATATTTTTCTTTCATGTACCCTAGGTCATCTAAGACAACTGATGTCTTTCTAAGATGGAATATGTTTTAGAGAAAAAAAATTACCCCTTAGAATCTTAGAAGCAACATCACTCTTTCAGGAATCAGTATTTTTGTGAACCTTAAAAACAAAGGTAAACAGTTCGGAACAAATTACCAGCTTAACACATAACAAAATATTTCAGAAAACTTAAGCACGTGGGTTGTATCTAGAGGAACTAATGTGAATAATCAAAGGGATAAAATGTGTAGTATGTAATATGCACAGAAACACATAGAAGGCACATATGCTCATCAAGCCTAAATAATTAAAAGTAGGGATTTGCACTTGTGTACCAACACAGGCAACCGTAGATGTACGGAGCAATGAATCCAATCCGACCAGCACGTGACCTATGAAGCAAAACGTCGAGCACCTTTAGATCCCGAGGGCAATATATATGAGAAATTCAAAAGCATAAGCAGAATGGGAAAAATTAGGGGCGGCTGAAAATATGTAGTGTGCAACTACCAGGGCAGGGGCCGGTTCCCGGAGGAGGATGTAAATAGGGTGTGCCTACTGGATTAGGATGGTAGTACAGAGGGGTTCTTATACACACTTTTCCCCCAAAATTGCAGGGTAGTGGAGGCCAAGATAATGAAGGACGATAAATGGTGTGGTGCGTGTGGCCGTTTCATGTGCATTTGTGGCCCGAAGAGTGTCCATCATGGATAACGAAGGGACAGGGGTGACGGGAAGATGAACGAATGTGATGGAGTTAATGCACATCAATTGAACGGCGGAAGGCCTAGCGGCGACGGCTGGCATGGTGGCCATCGGGCGTGCCGGTGACTAGCTAGGGGGAGCATCTGGAATGCACATACGTCGAGCGGCTCGCCGGTGAATCATCGGCCGTGGCTGTGGCATGTGAGTGACGACTGACCGGGGAGAGGAGGGGAAGCACGGGTGATGGCAGCTATAGTAGAGCGTCAAGGTTGGCAGTGGCTGGCCGAGAGGCGGTTGGACTGGACTGGGAGTGTCGGCCGTGGCGCCGGAATGGGCTATGGCGGTGTCTGGCTGGTGGCGGCGGTGGCTGGGTGGAATTGGGAAGACGATAGGGCAAAGCCACATGGGTAGCTGGACACACAATGTGGGGAAGGCGTTGATTGTTTTTCATGGCAACGATGTACAGCCCAAGTGCTTCCACTAACGATGTACAGCCCAGATACAAAAATTGCTCCGATAGCCCAGTTGAGAAAAATGTTGACGTGTACAGCCCAACCTAAACGAATCGAGTAGACGACAAGATACGAGCGATGCGAGCGGACTGCGGATGGTACGAAAGGAATGAAGCGGTATTTTCCACTTAGCGGTGGCAACGCTATGTAATTTTGTCAACTTTTAATCAGACGGCTGTAGGCTACTGATCCATGTTGTATCAATGGCTATAACAATTCAGATGACGTGGCTCGATGTGGAGGCAGGAAAATAAGCTAGTGGGGTGCCCCTATTTAGATAAAGAAGATTGCTAGTCTCTCATGCTTCACTTATATTATTTTGAGAGTCTTTTAGAACAGCATGGTATTTGCTATGATCATAAAGGTGGTCCTAGAATGATGAGCATCCAAGTTGGGTATAATAAAAACTATCATAGAAAGTGAATTGAATGCTATGATCAATTTGATACTTGATAATTGTTTTGAGATATGGAGGTAGTGATATTAAAGTCATGCTAGTTGGCTGATTATGAATTTAAAGAATACTTGAGTTGAAGCTTGTGAGTCTCGTAACATGCATGTATGGTGAACCGCTTTGTGATGAAGTTGGAGCACAATTTTATTTATTGATTGTCTTCCTTATGAGTGGCAGTCATTGACGAGCGATGGTCTTTTCCTACCAATCTATCCCCCTAGGAGCATGCGCGTAGTGCTTTGGTTTTTGATGACTTCTAAATTTTTGTAACAAGTATATGAGTTCTTTTGATTAATGTTGAGTCCATGGATTATACGCACTCTTTCACCCTTCCAGCATTGCTAGCCTCTCTTGTATCGTGCAACTTTCGCCGGTACCATACACCCACCATACTCCTTCCTCAAAACAGCCACCATACCTACCTATTATGGCATTTCCATAGCCATTCTGAGATATATTGCCATGCAACTTTCCACCGTTCCATTCATATGACACGCATTACCTTTGTCATATTGCTTTTTGCATGATCATGTAGTTGACATTGTATTTGTGGCAAGGCCACCTTCATAATTTTCATACATGTTGCTCTTGATTCATTGCATACCCCGGTACACCGCCGGAGGCATTCATATAGAGTCATATCTTGTTCTAGAGCTTTGAGATGTAAATCCATAAAAGTGTGATGATCTTCATTATTAGAGCATTGTCCTAGTGAGGAAAGGATGATGAAGACTATGATTCCCCCACAAGTCGGGATGAGACTTCGGACTTTACAAACAGAAAAAAAGAGAAAAAAAGGGAAATGCCAAAAAGAAAAAAAGAAGGCCAAAGAAAAAAAAGAAAATGAAAAAGAAAAAAAAAGAAAAAAGAAAATGAGAGAAAAAGAGAGAAGGGACAATGCTACTATCTCCTTTTCCACACTTGTGCTTCCAAAATAGCACCATAATCTTCATGTTAGAGAGTCTCATATGTTGTCACTTTCATATACTAGTGGGAATTTTTCATTATAGAACTTGGCTTGTATATTCCAATGATGGGCTTCCTCAAAGTGCCCTAGGTCTTCGTGAGCAAGCAAGTTGGATGCACCCCATTTAGTTTCTTTTGTTGAGCTTTCATATATTTATAGCTCTAGTGCATCCGTTGCATGGCAATCCCTACTCACTCACGTTGATATCTATTGATGGGCATCTCCATAGCCCATTGATACACCTAGTTGATGTGAGACTATCTTTTCCTTTTTGTCTTCTCCACAACCACCATTCTATTCCACATATAGTGCTATGTCCATGGCTCACGCTCATGTATTGCGTGAAAGTTGAAAAAGTTTGAGATTATTAAAGTATGAAACAATTGCTTGGCTTGTCATCGGGGTTGTGCATGATTAAATACTTTGTGTGATGAAGATAGAGCAACATCCAGATTATATGATCTTGTAGGGATAACTTTCTTTAGCCATGTTATTTTGAGAAGACATGATTACTTTGATTAGTATGCTTGAAGTATTACTATTTCTTATGTCGATATGAACTTTTATTTTGTATTCATTTGGGTCTGAACATTCGTGCCACAATAAAGAAAACTACATTAAGAATTATGCTAGGTAGCATTCCACATCAAAAATTCTCTTTTTATTATTTACCTACGAGAGGACGAGTAAGAATGAAGCTTGGGGATGCTTGATACGTCTCCAACGTATCTATAATTTTTGATTGTTCCATGCTATTATATTACCCCTTTTTGATGTTTATGGGCTTTATTTTACACACTTATATCATTTTTGGGACTAACCTACTAACCGGAGGCCTATCCCATATTCCTGCTTTTTTGCCTATTTCAGTATTTCGAAGAAAAGGAATATCAAACGGAGTCCAAACGGAATGAAACCTTCGGGAGCGTGATTTTTGGAACGAGCATGATCTGGAGATCTTGGAGTGCAAGTCAAGAAGCTTTCGAGGTCCCCACGAGATAGGGGGCCGCGCCCCCCTGTAGGGCGCACCCCCTATCTCGTGGGCCCCTCGGGCGTCCACTGACGTACTTCTTCCTCCTATATATACCTACGTACCCCGAAAACATCTAGGGGCACCACGAAACACAATTTCCACCGCCATAACCTTCTGTATCCGCGAGATCCCATCTTGGAGCCTTCGCCGGCACTTTGTCGAAGGGGGAATCAACCATGGAGGACCTCTACATCAACATTCTTGCCCCTCCGATGAGTTGTGAGTAGTTTACCACAGACCTATGGGTCCATAGTTATTAGCTAGATGGCTTCTTCTCTCTTTTTGGATCTCAATACAATGTTCTCCCCCTCTCTTGTGGAGATCTATTCGATGTAAACTCTTTTTGCGGTGTGTTTGTCGAGATCCGATGAATTGTGGGTTTATGATCAAGTTTATCTATGAATAATATTTGAATCTTCTCTGAATTCTTTTATGTATGATTGAGTTATCTTTGCAAGTCTCTTCGAATTATTAGTTTGGTTTGGCCTACTAGATTGGTATTTCTTGCCATGGGAGAAGTGCTTAGCTTTGGGTTCAATCTTGCGGTGTCCTTACCCAGTGACAGAAAGGGTTGCAAGGCACGTATTGTATTGTTGCCATCGAGGATAACAAGACGGGGTTTACATCATATTGCATGAGTTTATCCCTCTACATCATGTCATCTTGCTTAATGTGTTACTCTATTCTTATGAACTTAATACTCTAGATGCATGCTAGATAGCGGTCGATGTGTGGAGTAATAGTAGTAGATGCAGGCAGGAGTCGGTCTACTTGTTATGGACGTAATGCTATATACATGATCATGCCTAGATGATCTCATAACTATGCGCTTTTTTATCAATTGCTCGATAGTAATTTGTTCACCCATCGTAATACTTATGCTATCTTGAGAGAAGCCTCTAGTGAAACCTATGGCCCCCGGGTCTATCTCTTATCATATTTGCTTTCAATCTACCTTTATTTGCATCTTTACTTTTTGCATCTATATCATAAAATACCAAAAATATATTTATCTTATCATATTATCTTTATTAGATCTCACTTTCGCAAGTGGTCGTGAAGGGATTGACAACCCCTTTATTGTGTTGGTTGCGAGTTCTCAGTTTGTTTGTGTAGGTGCGTGGGACTTTTGAGGAGCCTCCTACTGGATTGATATCTTGGTTCTCAAAACTGAGGAAAATACTTACGCTACACTTTGCTGCATCACCCTCTCCTCTTCGAGGAAAACCAACGCAAGCTCAAGACGTAGCAAGATACAAGATAGAAGACTTCGTCCCATGTCCGGGTGGGACTCTCCTTTGCGTGGAAGGCAAGCTTGGTGATTCGGATGTGAAGATTCCTTTCTCTATAACCGACTCTATGTAACCCTAGCCCTCTCCGGTGTCTATATAAACCAGAGGGTTTAGTCCGTAGGACAAGAACAATCATAATCATAGGCTAGCTCCTAGGGTTTTAGCCTCTACGATCTCGTGGTAAATCAAATCTTGTAATACTCATATCATCAAGATCAATCAAGCAGGAAGTAGGGTATTACCTCCATCGAGAGGGCCCGAACCTGGGTAAACATTGTGTCCCCCGCCTCCTATTACCATTAGCCTTAGACGCACAGTCCGAGACCCCCTACCTGAGATCCGCCGGTTTTGACACCGACAACCACCACTGCCTATGGTGGTAGAGGTAAATTCTCTTATGAAGTTCAGTGAAAATGATAATCCTCACAATATGCAACCTAGCCAATGCCTTTATGAGTTTGAAAACTACATTAGAAAACAAGACCACTTCAATGCAAATGTTATGAAACAACTGAAATATAATTCTGATATGATTGCTCACTTGAGTGACTTGTTATTTAGAATCTCAAATGATGTTAGAGGTGTTGGAAAACATGCTTCTATGGTTCAAACCTAGTTAGAACAAGTTGCTAAATCACAAAGAGAATTACTTGATGAAATGAATCATAATATACATGACTTTGCTGTTAGAGTTGCAACTGGAGGAGGTAAAATGACTCAGGAACCACTTTATCCCAAGGGACACCCAAAAAGAATTGAACAAGATTCGCAAATAAATAACACTAGTACACCTAGTCCTTCTAAAAAGAAAAAGAAAAAGAAAAATGATAGGACTTTGCATGCTTCTAGTGAACCTGAAATAGACAAACCTCCTGATAATGAAAATGAAACTTCTATCTCTAATGCTGAAACTCAATCTAGTAATGAACATCCACCTAGTGATAATGAAAAAGACAATGATGAGGTTCATGAAGACACTCAACCAAATAATGATAAAGAACCAGATAATGATGTTGAGATAGAACCACCTATTGATCTTGATAACCCACAACCTAAGAAAGATATGATAAAAGAGACTTTGTTGCTAGAAAACACAGTAAAGAAAGAGAACCATGGGTTCAAAAACCTATGCCTTTTCCACCCAAGTCAGCTAAGAAGAATGATGATGAAGAATTTGAACGCTTTGCTGAAATGCTGAGGCCAGTCTTTTTGCGTACTCGCTTAACTGATATCCTTAAAATGCCTCCTTATGCTAAGTATATGAAAGATATCATCACAAATAAGAGAAAAATACCGGAAGCTGAAATCTCCACTATGCTTGCTAACTATACTTTTAAAGATGGAGTACCTAAAAAACTTGGAGATCCGGGTTTACCAACTATACCTTGCTTTATCAAAAAGAATTATGTGAAAACTCCTTTGTGTGATTTAGGAGCCGGTGTTAGTGTTACGCCTTTCTCTTTATACAAAAGACTTGATCTGAATAAGCTCACACCTACTGAAATATTTTTGCAAATGGCTGACAAATCAAGTGCCATACCTATTGGTATCTGTGAGGATGTGCCCGTTGTTGTTGCTAATGTTACTATTTTGATGACTTTGTTATACTTGAGATGCCCGAGGACGACAACATGTCGATTGTCCTTGGTAGACCCTTCTTGAATACTGCTGGGGATGTTGTTGATTGCAATAAAAGCAAGGCCACTTTCCATATTAATGGTAATGAGCATACGGTGCACTTTCCGAAGAAACAATTCCAAGTGAATGGTATTAATGCTATTGAAAAATCTCCGACAATCACTATTGGAAGTTTTGAAATACCTCTACTTACTATCAAAAAGAAATATGAAGTGCATATTGTTGGGGAAATGCATATCCCCATTAAGGTAACTTAGTGATTTACGAAAGTTCTTCGGTTTCATTCTAATCAAAAGTGGTTGTTAATAAGACCTGATCAACCTTATTAATGAATCATTTTTGAACGGTATGAAGTTGATGAATTTAGTAAGCATTACCTTCTGTCCTTACTTTTTGTTTCCGGTTTTAACTAGTTAAATAAAATAAAATGCCATGATTTGTCTGTTTTTTGAATTTCCCGTGCAATAAAAAAATGACCCAAAAATAAAAGTTCTCAAAATGCCCTGAAAATTGAACATGAATTTTTTCTGAATATTTCTGAATTTCTGGTGCAAATAATACCAGAGGGAGGTGCACCAGGTGGGCACAACCCACCTGGGCATGCCAAGACCTCCAGGAGCGCCCTGGTGGTTTGTGGTCCCCACGTGGGCCCCTCACTTATATCTTTAGCCCACATCATCACTTACCTCCAGAAAAAAATCTCCATTGCTCTCTCTCCCGTGTTCTTGAGCTCAAACCCGCGGATTTCGGTCTCTTTGCTCGAAGCTCCGTTTTCGAAATTGTTTCGGGGGATTGTTGCTTGGTATGTGACTCCACCGTTTGTCCAATTAGTTTTTGTTTTAGTGTTTTATACTTTGAATAATTATCTACTCTTTGTGCTGCTGTAAATCAGCTTGCATGTTGAATTCTTAGTGTTCTAAGTAGTTTGAATGGTTGCTATGGCCTCTATGTATCCCTATGAGTAGCTGCTATCGATTTTATAAAGTTTTGCTGACAAAATTTTGTCACCCCAAAAGTTTTATTTTCAGAAAATTGTACGCGGACATGATGAACCGATTTGGAAGGAGCTCTTTGAGGAGACGATCCTCGGGGGCATCTTCTAGTGACAGTTCTGCTCGCCGGTCTTATGTTGAACCAAGTGAAAGTTCCACACGTGATGCCGCCACCAAAACATGCTTATGGCCTTGCGATGAATATATGGTGTGTGTGGGCATTAAGGAGGAATTTGAGCAATATGTTCACAATGTTGGCCTCAGTCCCTACCTTTCAGATAAGTATGAACAAAGCCAACTTCTCACTGAGTCATTTGTCAAAGGATTTACATTTTTCCCTCGTGAGTCTAGGGTTTCTTTTATGCTTTATGATAAACCATTTACTATCCCGCTGTAGAATTTTGCTTACCATTGCAAACTGCCAATTTGGGGTTCGCTTGATGAACCACTGCAGGCTGAGTACGAGTATTTCTTGACTAGCCTTTGTTACGGTGAAAATAGGGGAGTAAGACAAGGAAGAATAAAGACCATTCACTTCCCCGCAATTCTATATTTTGCATTATTTAACGGGAAATGCATAGTAGGCAAGCAAGACTGTAGCATACTTTGTGTGCCAGACTTGAGCCTCATTCACACCACTCTCACTGGTGAAAGGAATTATAACCTTGGAGAGGTTGCATGTAGACTTCAGCATAATGCTAACAGTGGCTGGTTCTATGATGGAATTTATGCCACACGTTTGGCACGAGATATGGGTGTTTCACCTTTGCCCTTTGATCCTATCTAATGTTTAACCAAAAATCTGTTGTGGACACATATTTGCCAGCGCCTGCTTTTTTGATTATCACAACAAGGGGGATATTTTGTTCTTGAGAGCGAGGCCTGAGCTCATAACGCAGCAGCAGTGGCAGCACGGCGTGTCGAGGCATCCGCACCGAGAGCCTCTGTGAGCTACCATGCAGACTACTACCCTCCAGGCTACTGATCGATTACCAACTTAGGCCAAAAGCCTAAGCTTGGGGGAGTACGTGTTTCTCACCGACATTATATTCATGTTCATGCATATCATTCTATTTGTCGGTGTTCACACTTTTTCATTGTATCGTCCATGCTTAGACCTATATTTTGGCTTTCTTCTTGTGTGTTTGAAAAACTTTAGAAAAACCAAAAATATTAGTTGTAGTAATTTACTTTCTTTGCATGCTTAGTAGTATTAAAAAGAAAACCCAAAAAGATTTCCTTATTCTTCTTTTGTTTGTTGGGAGCTTTCCCATGAAAATAGTTTTTCTCGTTTATGCTTTTCCCTTTTATTTGCTTGTTCAAGAAAACCAAAAACTCCAATAATATTTCAGTATGTTTCTCTGAATGTCTTTTCCTTTTATTCGAGTTGTACCAAGGAGAAGACCACGATGAAAATGTTGAGTGGCTCTCATATGAATAATTGTTGAACTAATAAAGAGCACATTTTACCCTGCCTTCTCCTGTTGAATAAAATGTTTGCAGATTCCAGCTTTGTCCACGACATTCTTGCACTATTATTATTTTCATATCATTCGGTCGTGTAAGTGAAAGGCAATAATGACGACATCCGATGAACTGGCTGTGGCAGGGAGAAACTGGTATGAACTTGACTTGTTCTGTTTGTGTAAATATGTTTAACCTAGTATCCATGATTCAACCCATTATGATTAAACATGTTTGCAATGACAATTAGAGATTATAGTTTCTCATGCCATGCATAAGTAGCTGGGAGTTACTAATGATTTATCTTGGATATCAACATAGCATTAAAATGAGTGTGATGTAGTATGATGATATGGTATCCTCCTCTGAATGTTCGAGTGGCTTGACTTGGCACATGTTCATGCATGTAGTTAAATCAAAACCAACATAGCTTCTATGATATTTATGTTCATGGTGTCCATATCCTACTCATGCTAGTGTCCAATGTTACTTACGCATAATGCATGGTTATGATCGTTGTTGCTCTCTAGCTGGCCGCTTCTCAATCTAAATTGCTAGCCTTCGCCTGTACTAAGTTGGAATTCTGTTTGTACATCAAAAACCTTGAACCCAAAGTTGTTCTAGATGAGTCCACCATACCTACATATATGTGGTATTACCCTGCTGTCCTAAGTAAATTTGCATGTGCCACCTCTAACAACTTGATCGTTCATGGAACGATAGGTGGTGGTTGGTATCTTCCATGCTAAGCGGGTTATTCTTAGGTCGAGTGTTTATTCACTCTCCATCACACGAGAAAAGGGCGGTAATAGGGATGCCCAGTCCCAAACTGCAAACATGAAAAAGAGTTCATCTCTGAAGTAATCAAACAAAAACTCCCAATGGAGTCAAAACCTTTACTTTTATCGCTTGGGAATCACCACTAGCGTGCTTAGCATGGTAGATATTGATAACTGATGGTCGTGAAGTGAATAAGAAGGGTGCATGTCTCAAAATATCATTTAGCTCTGTTTTAAAAATTGAGCTATGGCACCTCTGCTAATCACTGCTTCCCTCTGCAAAGGGACTATCAATTTACTTTTATGTTGTGTCACCACCTTCTAAAACAAGCGCCAGAAACTGAGTGGAGCACAGCTATCATGATTTATGCATTACGTGTAGCTAATGTTGGGTGCATCACGACTGGATCTTTTCTACCATGAATTACAATGTTTAGTCGTTGCTTGAACTTTGTAGGTGCTCTGTATTTATGTTTTGCGGTCTCAGAAAGGGCTACCGAGATACCACTATTGTCATATTATATCATGGTTGTTTTAACAATGTGTTGCTGTTTGAGATATTTTATTATTGCTCGCTAGCTGATTATGTCATTGATATGAGTCATTATAATATTTAAATGTTATTGCTGACATGGTTAGTTATAATGTTGGCTGAAAACCTCGGTGTTGTTTAAGCTTATTGATGCAAACAAGAGCAAAAGAGTTCGTAAAAGTTTTTCTTTCTCACTTTCAGTTTATCAACTGAATTTCTTGAGGACAAGCAAAGGTTTAAGCTAGGGGAGTTGATACATCTCCAACGTATCTACTTTTTCTCACGCTTTTCCTCTAGTTTTGGACTCTAATTTGGATGATTTGAAAGAAACTAACCCCGGACTGACGTTGTTTTCAGCAGAACTACCATGGTGTTGTTTTTGTGTAGAATTAAAAGTTCTCGGAATGGAACGAAACTTTGCGAGGATTTTTTATATCAATAATTAGAATTTCTGGAGCCAAGACCTTCCGGAGAGGGGCACCTGGGTGGGCACAACCCACCAGGGTGCACCCCTTCTCCTGGCGTGCCCAGGTGGGTTGTACCCACCTAGTGGCCCCACACATGACCCCCTGATACTATAAAATCACATATTTCCAGAAAAAAAATCAGGGAGAAAGAATTATCGCGATCCACGAGATGGAGCTGCCGCCAAGCCCTATTCTTCCTTGGGAGGGCAGATTTGGAGTCTGTTTGGGGCTCCGGAGAGGGGGATCTTCGTTCTTCGTCATCACCATCCCATCTCCATCGCCAATTCCATGATGCTCCCCACTGGGAGTGAGTAATTCCTTCGTAGGCTCGCTGGTCGGTGAGGAGTTGGATGACATTCATCATGTAATCGAGTTAGTTTTGCTAGGGCCTGATCCCTAGTATCCACTATGTTCTTAGATTGATGTTGCTATGACTTTGCTATGCTTAATGCTTGTCACTTTGGGCCCGGGTGCCATGAACTCAGATCTAATCGTTTATGAATTCATCATTATATCCATGTTTAAGATCTTATATTGCAAGTTATAGTCACCAACTACGTTTATGATCCGACAACCCTGGAGTGACAACAACCGGGCCCATTCTCCGTGATGACCGTAGTTTGAGGAGTTCATGTATTCACTATGTGTTAATGCTTTGTTTCGGTTCTCTATTAAAAGGAGGCCTTAATATCCCTTAGTTTCCAATGTGGACCCCGCTGCCACGGGAGGGTAGGACAAAAGATGGCACGCAAGTTCTTTTAGTAAAGCACGTATGACTATTTACGGAATACATGCCTACATTATATCGATGAACTGGAGCTAGTGCCGTATCGCCCTAGGTTATAACTGTCACATGATGAATATCATCCAACAAGTCACCGATCCAATGCCTACGAATTTATCTTATATTTTTTCTGCTAAGTAACTACTGCTGCTACTACTGTCACACTTGCTACAAAATACTGCTATCACTGTTACTGTTACTATTGCTACTGTCGCTACTTTCAAAACTATCATATTACTGTGCTACTGATCACTTTGCTGCAGATAATTAATTTCCAGGTGTGGTTGAATATACAACTCAACTGCTAATACCTTCAAATATTCTTTGGCTCCCCTTGTATCGAATCTATAAATTTGGGTTGAATAATCTACCCTCGAAAACTGTTGTGATCCCCTATACTTGTGGGTTATCAAGACCTTTTTCTGGTGCCGTTGCCGGGGAGTGAAGTGGCTTTGGTACCACTACAAAAAAAATACACTTCCGTGATGAAACGTGTTTGTCATAGTAGGTCTCGTTTCCTGTCATGCATGTACATCCACGACGATTTTATGACAGAATCAAGATAGTCATACCTGTGCTGTCATAGAAGTGTTCCATGACATTGCCAAAATTATCATCACGGAAGTGTCCACTTCCATGACGATAAATCGCACGTCATAGAAGTGCTTTCGTCAAGGGTGACCAACACGTGGCATCCACCGTAACAGGTCACCATTAAGCTATCAGGTCCGGTTTTGGATTCGGTAACCTATTAACAGCCTGGACCAATGGGGATTTTCCATGTGTTAAATTCTCATTGGCCATAGGAAACACGTGTTGGCTCACCGTTGGGACAGATATCATCCACTCATTGGACAGGAGGCGCCTACGATACGTCGACACGTGGCACGGCCCAACAGAGGCCCATTCTAGTGTCGGCCCGTTTGACTTGGTCAAAAGGTAACGGGCCGGCCCACGGAAAGCCTGTTAACGGCCTCTTCGTATATAGCCCATTTATGGCCCGCTAACTCCCGGCCCGTTACGCCCAATCGGAATTAAGGCCAGTAGTTTCATCCGGGCCGTCCAATATGATTCTAGCCCGTTGTAACTTCCGGCCCATGTATGGCCCATGATGTTTTTCGGCCCATATGAGGCCCTCTGTAACTCTCGGCCCATTAAAGGCCCAAGATGAAAACTGGCCCATAATGAACAGTGTATCGCTTTATACCCATTAACGACCCATTTTTTCGTCAGCCGTTTCCAGCCCGTGTTAACTTTCGACCTCCTAAGGGCCCATTTATTCTTGGGCTCATTTCCAGAATTTGGTTAGTTACGGTCCGTTACTGGCCTGTTCCGTTGTGGGCCAAATTCAGCCCGTTGTTACATCCGGCCCATTTGTGGCCCGTTAACTCGTTGGGCTGTTTTCATAGCGTTATCAAATATGGCCTATTAACGGCCTGTTATGGTCCACGAATAGTACGGCCCATGTTTTGCGAAATGATTATACGCCCCGTAGAAGACCCATGGATCGTACGGCCCGTAGAAGACCAATGGATCCTACGGCCCGTAGAAGGCCCATGGATCATACAGCCCGTAGAAAGTCCATGGATCCTATGGCCCGTAGAAGGCCCATGGATCCTACGGCCCGTAGAAGGCCCACGGATCCTATGGCCCGCAGGAGGCCCATGGTTACAACAGTCCATGTGTTGCCATGATTATTGTGGCCTAGTTACCAAAAATAGGTTATTGTGGCCATTAGAAAAACGCGGAAAAAGAACCGTAATGACTACAAGCAAACAACTAAACAAGACAATAAGGAAATAAATAAGCAAGCAACTAACGCTAGCCTATTACAGCTATTGCACATATTACATCCACTAGGCATCAAAGTTTGCCATCAGTGCAAATATAGAGAACAAAGCAGCATATTACATACACTGGCCGTCAAAATTGGCCACCAGTGCAAATAAACGAGGTAGCAAAACAAGACCATAACCGAAAGAACTTCAGAAGAGCTCAAGAAACGTTATCCCGGGTATCCACCATGCTGGCAATAAGCTTAGCAAGCTTATTAGCTTTGTCCTGTTTGGCGCTAAAATCCTCCAACGCTTGCTGTTGCACCAGAAAGTATGCATCTGAATGCTCCAAGGACTTCCGCAGTCCTTCTGCTTCTTGTCGCAGCACAGCTGATCGATGTCTTTCAGCTTGTAGTTGAGACTCAAGAAACCGAATTGATTCAGATAGTGAGTTTGAATAGCTTGTGCAAGCGGTAGTGGCCAGTAACTCGAACAGTAAACGAAGACAGGACTTTGGGGTTGCCTCACTATCTTCATGATAGTTTTCCTTAGTTGTTTTATCAGCTTTGTTGGAGACCAACAAGGATGTCTCATGATCCTAAACCTTATCTGCATTACTTCCTTTGTCATTGCTTAATAAGGCACTCTTCCCCAATATTCTGTTAGCATTCTAAAAGAAGAAACAAGCAGACACATAATAGGTTTAGCATGTACTAGTATATGAAACTCATTTCGGTGAACCAGTTCATTAGTAAGGTGGACAAGATTAAACTACCAAGTCTTCTATTGCCAAGTAGTACATTATAAAAGCATCAAACAAACATATATCTATGTCCTATGGTCACTGCATTGTCTAGCCAAATCAAAATAGAGACACGGTTCAAATCATATCAGTTTAAGAGAAAGCAACACTAAAAGAATACAAAGCGTGGGAAACTACACGGCACAACAAGATTTCAGATGGGTAACACGGGTCTACATGTACAACAACACTATTGGCCCTGTTATGATGCTAGTAATGTGCATGATATGAGAAGTCAACTGTGTACACAATTGAAATTGAAATCAACAGAGCTATTTATAAGAGGAAACCTGTTAAAGAAACATGTGTAAACATACCTGTTGTGCCATTGGAGTTTCCATTGGATCATTCAATTTAAAAATAAGTTTGTATGAGTAAATACAGTGATACAAGAGCACAGTTGTTGTTGTTCAGGTTTAAGCACTTGTTCTACATGACCAGAGTACAGTAAGATGCAAGCATATAGTACTTAAAATAAAATGAGCTCATAGACCTTACCACATTCTTGGTTCGGGACCAGTAAAGAACAAGGCGTTCCCAGTCATCGTCCAGTAAATGTGTCTCAGGAGAACGTAAGGGAATTTGATGAGTTTCTTTGCCTGTGAAGTACGTTTTCTTCAGGTAATTCCGATACTACCACCAAGCATTCTTGAAGATAACAGAGGTATTAGCACAGGTTATCTCATCCTGAGTTTCCAAATCGGTCCTTCTCTATAGAGAAAAATGTGAAAAATTTGCTGTATTATAACCATCATGGAGGTAGAATGTATGGGACAAAGCAAAGTAATTGCCATGAATAACATTACTTACACATAAATCCTGGACAAACACCTGCAACTGGCATTTTCCTTCATCTTCAGTATAATATTTCTATGATGGGAAGATATGCACATAGGATTTAACAACATCAAATGTGATAGATGCTAAACTATGAGTGGCTGGTTGTGCTTCCTCCACAGGAATAGGTGTACTAACTGGTGGAGTTGGGGTTCGCCGTGGTAGTACTGGCGCTTTGGGCACTGGAGCTGCCTTACTAACTGCTCTTGTTTGGGAGCTCTGTGGTGGAGATGGTGTTGTGTCAACAGGAACTGGGTTACTATCTGCTGGGGTTGGGGTTAGATTGGGTGAAGCTGGTTCTTTGTCCAACGTAGTAGGGGTAAAATCCGCGAGAGTCTGGGTTATGTGTGGTAGGGCTTCTTATCGTGCATGTACAACCGAGGTCCTATCTCCACCAAGAGGTAGCGCTATTTTATTTGAAGACCGTGTTTTTACTCCGCTAGATACTACCATTGTCGTGGAATTGTCACGTCAGATGTCCTTGTGAAAGGACTTAGTTGTGGATCCATCGCAACTAGGAAGCTTGAAGGGGTTAATCGGGACAAAGGACACGAGAGGTTTATACTAGTTCGGCCCCTTATGGTGAAGGTAAGGCCTACGTCTAGTTGGGTTGGTATTGATGTTTCGATGACCAGGGAGCAAGATACGCTATGCCCGGCTCTCGATGAGTTGTTTTCTTGCCCTAAGCCGCCAGCAGGTCGTCCCCTTATATACACGGGTTGACGCCCTGTGGCTTACAGAGTCCCGGCCGGCTTATAAACAGTGTCCGGCTCGGTGACTAGTTAAATCTACCTTATGATACAAGTCATGCCATTGTGGCGGTTTACTACAACGGGCCTTAAGTCGCCTGTGGGCCTTAGGCCCTTTATTGAACCGCCATCTTCATGCTTGGTCTTGGGCCTCTTTCTGGTGAGTCTTCTTTGCGTAACCCGGCCCCTCCTGGGCGGCTTACAAATAGTTATATCCCCAATATTAGGCCCCAGATTGATTTGAACCTATTCATGTCAATCTTAAAATACCTTAAGAAATAAATCTTCAGTCTTCTGACTGCGCAAAGGTTTTCTTTAACCCGCCATGACATCATATTTCGGATGCCGCTGGATAATAACTTTTATCTCCTCGTTTCTCGTGTCGTCTCAGTTATCCTTTCCTTATAAATAGGCGCAGCCTAGGTCTTCCCATTCTCCTCCTTCCAGTCATCCTCTTCCTCTCTCTGCTTCTTTGTCGCTCGAGCTCCGCCGCCGACGCCGTCACAGATCTCTTCGTCTTCACCAACTCCGGCCGCTGCATCAACTTGGTTTGACCAGAAAAAACGCGACGACCTTCCACCGCAATCCTGCATCTGTAAGTCTCCTCTTTCCTGCTTCTTAGATCTACATTAGGACCTTTGAGTTCTTCATGTTCTTCGCTGTTCATTAGGATCATTTCATAGATTTCATCACCCCCGCTCTTCTTGATCTTGAAGATGGTAAAAACAGATGCAGTAGATATTCCGCACCTATTTCGAACGCAAATAGATCCCTTTCTGTCACATAGAGGCCCCATCCGAGCCCTTGAGCTTCATCTGTGCCGGTCTTAGGTCTAGAAAATTTTCTTGTTAGAACAGCCTTTTAATCCCAAATAACAGTGGCAAATTATGAAACCTGTTTGTATCACTCGGAAAACTACTTCTGTCGAATACGCTTAAACACAACTGTCCATGTAGCCGGCTTAAATAAATGACACTGATCTGTGAACCTTGCTTGCTTCTCATGACTTTAAGAAGTTTGAACTGCTTTTGATACATGTAGCGGCTTAAATACTGTTGCATAGTTATCCTCATATCATTAGGCCCCTTCTTAAGCCGCCACCTTGACTAGTTTTAAATATTTTCCTCCGGGTTAAATTTGAACCGGAACCTCTTATTTTGTCATAGGCCTCAATTTTCGTCATGGCACCTAAGGCGACCAAGGCTCCTGTGACCTGTAATTGGGTCCCATCCACAGTCACGAGGAGTAAACTGTCTGAATTTGTGAAGTCTGGCCATCTGCCTAAGAAGGAGGTCATGTCTTATCGTGCCCCTGACCCGTCTGAAGAAAGGCCTCAACCCAAATAAGGGGAGGTGATAGTTTTTACCGATCACATGAACCGGGGATTTGCCCCTCTCGGCTCAAAATTCTTCATGGAGGTTTTGAATTTCTTTGACCTTAGACCTCAAGATATTGGACCCAATTCCGTGTCAAATATCTGCAATTTCCAAGGCTTCTGCGAGGTGTACCTAGGAGAGGAGCCAAATCTGCTTTTGTTCAGAGAGCTTTTCTATTTGAACCGGCAGAATGAACGTGCCAACGGTCCCAGTCTTGAACTTGGCGGTATCTCAATTCAGCGGCGGAGAGACTGCCTTTTCCCTTATGCTGAACTGCCGAGTCATCCGAAAGATTGGAATCAGACGTGGTTCTATTGCCAGGACACTTCCCCGACTAACGAGAGACCTCTGCCCGACTTCCGCGCTCTGCACCTTGAGTCCAACCATCCGCTAGCGGACAAGCTAACTGCTATTGAGCGTCTACCTCTCAATCCCACCATCAAAAAGATCAAAGCTCTTCTGGGAAATGGCCTAAACGGCATTGATCTGGTCCGAGTCTGGGTCGCTTGGCGAGTACTTCCGTTAAGCCGTCGTCCCGGCTTAATGTGTACTTATTCAGGCGAAAAGGATGATCCACTACGTCATAGCCCTGATGACTTACCAGATGATATGGTGGAAGCTACGGCCCAGTCGCTGCTGAAGGAGGGCATAGTAACTAGTAATGCCTTCGGCTTACTTCCCTTCTGCAAGAAGAACCTGGCCCCTGCAGTGAGACATCAACCTCAATAAATATTCCTAGCCTTGTCACACCTTACTTGTACTCATAATTTCTTATCTTTTTACACAAGCCGATGACAACTTTTGGAAGGTCCAGTATGACCATGAGACTGCTAAACAAGCCAGGACAGCCAAGAAAACCGAAAGGAAAGCCGCCAAAACGGGAACTGCAAAGAAGAAGAAACCCAGCGCTTCCGATTTACTCAAATTGGATGACACTTGTTCGGATGATGAAGAGGTAATCCCTGATTCTCTTAACTGTTTTGTCATTATTTTATTGACATTCCATCCTTTCAGGAGGATACGGGGAACAGCCAAGCGGTTGGCGAAGAGGTAACTATAATCTCCTCCGACTCAGAGCCTTTGCCAAAGCAAAAAATCCGAAGGGTGACCCGGAAAGTAAGATTTTCACATCCTCTAGATTATCAAGATCCTCACTTTCTTTTGAAGCAACAACAGCTTGAAAACCTGAGGCAGACCCGGACCAACAAGGATGCAGAACTCTCCTCCGGCTTACCTGACGTAACTAGGAAGCGTTGGACTGAGGTTATCTCCGATTTACGTTCTGTTTTACCTTTGGCGGGTTTAATTCGCCAACCTCTCAATTCATCTGACTCCAATTATCAGGATACCTCTCCTTCCTCCGGCGAGTCTATGCAATCAAACATGCCGGCATTCAAAACTGCTCCTGGGTACTGTAACTTTAGTTACTTTAGGCTTTACCTTACTCATGCTTTAGTATTCATCCTTCTACCTTTGTTAACAGCATGCAAGTGAAGCCCAGCAAGAGGGCAAAGAAGAATAAACCGTCCCAAGACCCGATTGTAACTGAACTGGCGTTTGATATGTCTGCTCCAGACAGCTCCACCCATCAGCCGCCGCCTGAACCGGCTTTTGACATTCCGGTGCCAACCTCTGACCCGCCTACCGAAGATACTCTCAACAGCTTCGATAACCCGGAAGCTCCAGCCCGGTCAAGACGACTGACCCAGAAGTTGAATTTCTGAAAAGTCAGTTTATTGAACCGGGGCGGCCTACTATCCTTGCCAAATGTACTGCCAAGGAAGAACTTGTCAAACGCTGAAAGGCCAGGCAGGACATTACTGATTATACTCACTTAAGCATTGGTGATATAGTCTCAGGCTATCTGAATCAAGTGCATAACAGTCGTGACCTGGAAATTGACATGGTGAAACAAATACAGCACAAATCTGAGGTATAACTTATGCTATTTTCCTGAATCTTACTTACTGTACCAGCCCCCAAGTCTATTGCTTATGAATAAATAAGCTGTAGACTTAGAAATCTGCTTTATTGTTAGTTTGTCCGATTTTAAAGAGAATATATTTAACCCGGTTATAGCATGATAGTTTGAATTTGCGATACACATTAGCCCCCAAGTGTCAAGTATCTTTACTTGTAAAGTGCTTGAGACTTAATATGCCTGACCCGGCATGGTAGGTTAAAAATTCTTTAGCATACATTAGCCCCCAAGTTCAAGAACCTTTGCTTGCAAAGTACTTGGGACTTAATATTATCTTACCATGATTCTTACCATAACCTGGTATCAATGTAGGTCACCATAAGTCAATTTGAGTCAGAGATTGCTGACCTGAAGAGCCGTCTGACAACTCAAGAACTTGAAACTCAAAAAGCCAACTCCAAATTTGAATTCAGCGTCTCTGAACAAGAGAAGTTGAAGAAGAATTTTGAGTCAGAGAAGAAAATCTGGGCTGATGAGAAGGCTTCACTGGTGACCCGGGCTGAGACGGCAGAGGCATCACTTGCAGAAGCAACAACTGAGCTGTTCGACTTAAAGCGTTATATATCTCAAATGGTCTCAGCCATCTTCGGTAAGTTACTGTTCATAACCCCAAACATTGCGATCCTTCCTTTGATTATTGTTGTATTTGTTATCTCCGGCTCACTTTTATGTTTGTGAACACACAGGCCCCAGGAGCACCAACCTCAAGTAGAACATGCATGCTGATCAAACTTAAGGCGGTTTACACTCTAGTGGAGCAGCTGTACACCGGGTCACAACGTGCTTTGGCTGTAGTAGCCTTATCAAATACCACTCCCCACCTTCTGCAAGACGTGCTGAAGTGTCTCGCTGTGCTACCTCAGCAGATCCATGATTTAAGGCGGGCATCTTCAAGAGCCGGGGCCGTAGCCGCATTGAGCCGGGCAAAGGCATGGATGCTAGAACTAGACCCCGCCGACCTTGCTCTTGGATACCCAAGTCTGAAGGAGGATGGTACCGTATTTGATGATCATGATTTCACCGCCTGTGTGAAAGTCATACGTCCCGTGGCTACCCTTATTGGGAACGACACTGACCTCACCAATTATTCTCCAGGCTATGACAGTGAGAACCGGCGAATTCCAAACACTCCATATGATCAAGTCAGCCTGATCCCTCCAACGCGTAAGCATACTTTTGCCCCTGAAGTGGACCCAGCCGGTTTAATAGATGATGAAGCTGAGTTTGAAGCCTTGAGTGGCATTGACTGGGCCTCGTCAACCTTCCAGGACAAAGCCACCGACGGAGAGGCGGAGAAGGATAACCCGGAATCTTCAAGCCCGCCAAAGGAGTGAATCGCCAGACATTTTGCAAAAAACAATGCTTCATTTACTCAGACTCGAGGAGTCTTGTAATAGGGTAGAAAAACTTCTCAATGTTTGCCATGCCTTCGCGCATGTTTCTAACGCTTAACACTTTCATAAGCCGCCATTGTTATATTTTTCTGGCTTATATTGATCATTTATTCCTTGACATTTAAATTTGCTTGCCTTATCCTGCACATAAAACAAGCAAAATTCCCTTGGCAGTTTATCGCATTGGGGGTCACATAAAGTATTGATAACCCGGAATACGAACCAAAGACATCATATACAGGCCGGTTTATGACCATATTTGTCAAACATAATCATAATAGCATACCTGCGATCCCTTTGATAATCTTTCCTGCTTATATGATGTTCACCTAGCACTTAACAACCTAGGGGTGATAAATATTAAACCGAAAGAATCAAAAACCATCTCATAACGCTTTCAAGAAGGTCTCAAGATAGTCAAAATAATTATGCTTATGATGGATAATAAACAACATTTACAGGCTTCTGATTCGAATACGATCAGTAAACCGTTCCAAAGGGGTTAAGCTAAGATTCGGATACGATCATATAGCCCCCAGTGGCTTTGGCGATGCCGATCAAGTGGGTATCGACAACTATGTTCTCTTTGGTTCGAATACGACCTATGTTTGAACAGGAAGCCCCCAAGTGACTATAAGAGTTGTTTAATGACGATGATTCGAATACGATCCACGTCAGACCCAAAGGGGTTAAGCTGTGATTCAAATATGATCAAGAAGCCCCCAAGTGGGTTTGGCAATATGCCGATCAAGTGGGTATCGACAGCTGTGTTCTCTTTGGTTCGAATACGACCTATGTTTGAACAGGAAGCCCCCAAGTGACCATGGCTAGATTCAGACATGATCATAAGCCAGACCAAAGGGAAAGCCGGATTCAAATGTGATCCGCTCCCTGTTGGTTGTTTCCACCACCTGATAAAGAAGATACATAAATCTTTTGAGGGTAAAAAGGACAGAGGTCCTGCTTTATTTCCTTATATAATATATACATTATCAAAATATATACATCTTGAGAGTCGGTGGCTCAAGTATAGTAAGGCCGGAGATGAGAAATATTCCATGGCCGGCGGGTCTCCTCCTCCGACTTATGTGAGTCTTTGTGCTCTCGAACATCAATGAGGTAGTATGATCCATTGTGCAAATTCTTGCTAACCACAAAGGGTCCTTCCCAAGGTGGGGATAGCTTGTGCATGTCAGACTGATCCTAGATGAGCCGGAGCACCAAATCACCTTCCTGAAAGGTTCTGCTCCTAACCCGGCGGCTGTGATAGCGGCGCAGGTCTTGTTGATAAATCACTGAGCGGGCTATTGCCAAGTCTCGCTCCTCATCCAACAAGTCAGGCACATCCTGACGAGCCTTTTCGTTGTCAGCTTCAACATAAGCCGCCACGCGGGGTGAATCGTGCCGGATGTCACTTGGCAGGACCGCCTCTGCACCATACACCATAAAGAAAGGTGTGTAGCCTGTAGATCTGTTAGGCGTAGTGTTGATGCTCCACAACACAGAAGGTAACTCCTCCACCCAACAACCCGGAGTCCGCTGTAAGGGGACAAAGAGCCGGGGTTTGATACCCTTAAGGATCTCTTGATTAGCTCTTTCTGCTTGACCATTGGATTGAGGATGAGCAACAGCCGAAACATCACGCCGGATATGTTCTCGTTGAAAGAACTCTTCCATGGCACCCTTGGAGAGATTAGTGCCATTATCAGTTATAATGCCATGTGGGAAACCAAAACGAAAGATCACCTTTTTCATGAACTGAACCGCCGTGGCTGCATCACACTTACTGATTGGCTCTGCCTCAACCCACTTTGTAAACTTATCCACTGCCACTAGGAGATGTGTCTTTTTATCCTTAGACCTATTAAAAGGCCCAACCATGTCAAGCCCCCAGACTGCAAACGACCAAGTGATTAGGATCATCCTCAATTCTTGAGCCGGCACATGAGCTCGTCGTGAGAACTTTTGACAACCGTCACATTTACTGACCAGATCATCCGCGTCAGCATGAGTCGTCAGCCAGTAGAAACCATGACGGAAAGCCTTGGCCACAAGAGATTTTGAGCCGGCATGATGACCACAATCTCCTTCATGGATCTCGCGAAGTATCTCTTGTCCCTCCGCAGGCGACACACAACGTTGAAATGCCCCCGTTAAACTGCAGTGATCCAACTCACCATTAACAATCGTCATGGATTTGGATCGCCTAACAATTTGCCTCGCCAAAGTCTCATCCTCAGGCAACTCTCCCCGGGTCATATAGGCCAAATATGGCACTGTCCAATCCGGGATGACGTGAAGAGCTGCCACCAGCTGTGCCTCCGGGTCTGGCACCGCTAGTTCTTCCTCAGTAGGCACCTTGACAGAAGGGTTATGCAAAATATCGAGAAAGATGTTAGGTGGCACCGGCTTACGTTGAGATCCCAGCCGGCTTAAAGCATCAGCCGCCTCATTCTTCCTTCGATCAATGTGCTCCACTTGATAACCCTTGAAATGCCCAGCCACAGCATCTACTTCACGACGATAAGCCGCCATGAGAGGATCCTTGGAGTCCCACTTGCCTGATACCTGTTGGGCCACAAGATCCGAGTCTCTTAAGCACCTTACCCGGCTTAAATTCATCTCTTTGGCAATCCGGAGACCATGGAGTAAGGCCTCGTACTCTGCTGCATTGTTAGTGCAAGGAAACATAAGCCGGAGCACGTAACAAAATTTGTCACCTCGAGGGGAAGTTAAAACAACTCCAGCCCCCGAGCCTTCTAACTGCCTAGACCCATCAAAGTAAATAGTCCAATATGTGTTATCCGGCTTCTCCTCAGGTGCCTGCAACTCTGTCCAATCATTAATAAAGTCCACTAAGGCTTGAGACTTAATGGCAGTATGCGGCATATATCTCAAACCATGAGGTCCAAGCTCGATAGCCTACTTGGCGACTCGTCCTGTGGCCTCCCTATTCTGGATGATGTCTCCCAAGGGGGCAGAACTTACCACAGTTATAGGATGACTTTGAAAGTGCTGCTTCAACTTCCGGTTGGCCATAAACACTCCGTAAGCAAGTTTCTGCCAATGTGGATACCTTTGTTTAGACTCAATAAGCACTTCACTGATATAATAAACCGGTCGTTGAACCAGATGCTCTTTGCCGGCTTTCTTACGCTCCACCACGATCGCAACACTGACGGCTCGTGAATTAGCAGCTACATATAACAGCAACGGCTCTTTATCAATGGGGGCCGCAAGAACCGGAGGCTCAGATAATTGTCTCTTCAAATCTTCAAAGGCAGCATTAGCAACATCACTCCAGACAAAAGTGTTTGTTTTCTTCATCGTCTGATATAACGGTAGGGCCTTCTCACCTAACCGGCTTATGAACCATCTTAAAGCGGCAACACGACCCGCCAGTCGCTGAACATCATTGATGCACGCCGGTTTAGCCAGAGAGGTAATTGCCTTAATCTTCTCCGGATTAGCTTCAATGCCTCTGTTTGATACCAGAAAACCCAAAAGCTTGCCTACAGGTACACCAAACACTCACTTGGCCGGGTTAAGCATCATCTTATAAACCCGGAGATTATCCAAGGTTTATTTCAAGTCGGATATCAAGGTTTCCTTCTCTCTGGACTTCACCCCGATGTCATCTACATAAGCATGAACATTACGCCCGATTTGATCGTGTAGACAGTTCTGCACACATCGCTGATAAGTCGCCTGAGCACTCTTGAGTCTGAACGGCATAGATACATAATAGAAGGCTCCAAACGGAGTGATGAAAGCCGTCTTCTCCTGGTCCTTAACTGCCATTTTGATCTGATGATAACCAGAGTAAGCATCCAAGAAGCTCAAACATTCACAACTCGCCGTAGCATCAATGATTTGATTAATACGGGGGAGAGCAAAGGGTTCAGCCGGACAAGCCTTGTTTAAGTCCGTGTAGTCCACACACATCCGCCAAGTGCCGTTCTTCTTGAGGACAAGCACTAGGTTATCCAACCACTCTAGGTGAAAAACTTCAATAATAAACCCGGCCGCTAAGAGCCGGGCGACTTCCTCTCCAATAGCTTTCCGTATCTCTTCGTTAAACCCTCGAAGAAACTGCCTGACCGGCTTATACTTCGGATCAATATTGAGAGTGTGCTCAGCGAGTTCCCTCGTTACACCCGGCATGTCAGAAGGTTTCCATGCAAAGATGTCCTGGTTTTCACGGATGAACTCGATGAGCACGCTTTCCTATTTAGGATCCAAATTGGTACTGATGTTGAATTGCTTAGAAAAGTCACCTGGGGTGAAATCAACAAGCTTCGTCTCCACGGCCGATTTAAATTTCAACGCCGGGTCATGCTCTATAGTTGGTTTCTTCAGGGAGGTCATATCCGCCGGGTCAACATTATCTTGATAAAATTTGAGCTCTTCCGCTGCACAGGCAGACTCAGCATAAGCCACGTCACCTTCTTCACATTCCAAGGCTACCTTTCGACTTCCATGCACAGTGATGGTGCCCTTGTGACCCGACATCTTGAGCTGCAAATAAACGTAACACGGCCGTGCCATGAACTTAGCATAAGCCGGCCGCCCAAACAGAGCATGATATGGGCTCCTGATTCTGACCACTTCAAACGTCAATTTCTCAGCCTGGAATCATATTCATCTCCAAAGGCCACTTCCAATCCAATCTTGCCAACTGGGTAAGCTGACTCACCAGGAACCACTCCATGGAAAATAGTGTTGGACGTCCTCAAATTCTTATCAGTCAACCCCATGCGTCGAAAGGTCTCGTAATAGAGGATATTGATGCTGCTACCTCCGTCCATGAGTACCTTAGTGAATTTATATCCACCAACCTAAGGGGCTACCACCAAGGCTAACTGACTCGGATTATCAACCCGTGGAGGGTGATCTTCCCTGCTCCATATAATGGGCTGTTCTGACCACCTCAAGTAACGAGGAACTGCCGGTTCAACAGAATTCACGGCCCTCTTATGAACCTTCTGGTCACGTTTGCATAAGCTAGTGGTAAACACGTGATACTGCCCACTATTCAACTGCTTCGGATTGCTTTGATAACCCGACTGCTGATGCTGCTGCTCTCCCTGACCAGACTGTTGTTGATTATAGCCCCCTTGATGTCCCTGAAAACCGGAACTTGAACCACCACCCGGGCCATGAAAACCGCCAACTCCTGAGCCGTCGCCAGATCCATGATTGCCATCAAAGGTGTTGGAATTCTTAAATGCCTTCATGATCGCGCAATCCTTCCACAGGTGGGTGGCGGGTCGTCTCGGGTGTCGTGCCTCGGGCAGGGCCCATTGAGTAGCTGCTCAAGAGATGGGCCTGATCCGGTGGGTCGAGGCGGCTTACCCTTACGTCTCTGATTGTTACCTTGTGCATTGGCATTGGCCACAAACTCCAGGTTACCATCCGCCTTACGCTTATTGCCTCCTTGATTCATCGGGTTATGCTGCTGACCCTTTCCATTGTCGTTCTTATTTCCCTTCCCGGTCTTTTCCTCATCAAATGTGGGATCCTTGGTACTATCAGAATCGGCATATTTGACTAAAGCCGCCATCAGCGTACCCATATCATTGCAATCACGCTTAAGGCGCCCCAGTTTCTGCCTCAGTGGCTCAAAACGGCAATTCTTCTCCAACATGAGGACCGCGGAACCAGCATCCGTCTTGTCAGATGAATGTATTATCTCCTTGACCCGGCGTACCCAATGAGTCGTGGATTTACCCTCCTCCTGTTTACAATTTGTCAAGTCCACAATATACATAGACTGCTTGCTAATGTCTTTGAAGTTCTGGATGAAACGAGCTTTTAGTTCTGCCCATGAACCTATGGAATTGGGTGGCAAACCCTTTAACCAGGACCGGGCTGTTCCATCTAACATCATGGTGAAGTACTTAGCCATCACCGCGTCGCTGACTTCCAATAACTCCATGGCCATCTCATAACTTTCGATCCAGGCTCCAGGCTGCAAGTCGGCCGTGTAATTCGGCACCTTTCGAGGTCCCTTGAAGTCCTTGGGTAGGCGCATGTTATGCAGAGCCGGTACTAGACAAGGAACACCGCCGGTTCTAGTGGCTACTCCCGTCTCAACGGAAGTCGTTGGATACTCTGGGAAATCTTGATGTGCCGTCTGTTGAGCCGCTAGCTAAGCCGCTAGCTGAGCCGCCCGCTCGTTCTCCTGACGCACTCGGTCTTGCACTGGATTATAGCCACCGGGCTGGTTACGGTGTTGGGCGTTGCTTGACAAAGCTTCAGACTCCATGTGCCTGCTGTAACTCGGGCTGCAGTTCTGACGAGGCGGTGCTAACCAAGGCGGAGGAGTTGAATGAATCTTGTCCCAGCTGTAAGAATAGGTCTCTTGCTGAGCTAAGGCCGTCTGGAGAAGTTCTCTGACCCTCCGGGTCTCCACCGCTGTCGGGTCATCATCGTCCACGGGAAGAGCCTCCAAACGCGCTGAAGCCGCGATTAAGTTCTCCATGGGGTTGGAAAAGTGACCCGGCGATATCGGCACATAACGCGGCGGTGCCATGCTCACTTGAGGAGGTGCCATCTCCCGAGGCTGAGTCGGCCCTCCTGTTCCGTCTATCATAAACTGATTGGTCTCTGGCGGGTTACTTGGGCCGGCTCCGGGTGTAGCAAAAAGAACCCGAGGGTCGTAATTCGGAGGTAAACGGGACTGGGTTTTCTGATGGCTCCTCCTCATCACCTCATTGGACGCGTTTAAGCTCATCGTGAGCTGGTAAGCTTCTGACTATAGCTGCTGCGCCCGGGCATCTAGAGCCGCTCGCTCTGCGGCTAACCTGGTGTCCTCAGCTGCCAAGGCCTCCTTGGCCTGAGCTATTTCCTCACGCACCCGTGCCACCTCCGCGTCATGCTCATCTTTATTCGTGGGAATAACCGTTGCGGTTAACAGGGTCGTCAGCTTGTCCATGAGATCTATCAGCACCTGAGCCGGCGGGCGCACAGGGCCGCCTGCCCCGGCTGCTCCTGTCCCGAACATTATTGCTGCAATAGCTGTAGAGTTTAAGCCGGGATGAGTCCCAGCCATGAAGACTCCTGCCCATCTTGGCGGCTCACAGGGGTCCGGAATACTGGTGCCATCGAAACAACCCCCGAGCACGCCGTCTTGCACTTGGTACAACGAATCTGTTGAACCGGCGGACGAATCACCGTCCAAGAGGACGGCCGTCTCACCACCATCTTCAGATCCTTTAGAAAGTTCCTCTTCGTGGACGCAGCCCACGAAAGCACGCTTCATGACGGGTTGAATTCGGGTCTTCCTCGCATGCTGAGCCATCTCGACGAGGTCGGTGCAGCTGTCCGGCTCAGGGCCCGCTCACCAATCCGGCCGATGAAGACGTGGACTCCGCCAAAGGGGACCCGGTACCCATACTCAATTGAGCCGGCGTCGGGGCCCCAGCCTTCGTCATCGATGTAGATCTTGCCGCGGCGACTCTTGGTCATTCGGCCCACTACATATCCCTTGAGCCCTTCGAAGTTGCCCTTCAAGAACTCAAATCCACCGTGCGCTGGCCCCATGTTGTGCGCCAACTGTCATGGAATTGTCACGTCAGATGTCCTTGTGAAAGGACTTAGTTGTGGAGCCATCGCAACTAGGAAGCTTGAAGGGGTTAATCGGGACAAAGGACACGAGAGGTTTATACTAGTTCGGCCCCTTACGATGAAGGTGAGGCCTACGTCTAGTTGGGTTGGTATTGATGTTTCGATGACCAGGGAGCGAGATACGCTATGCCCGGATCTCGATGAGTTGTTTTCTTGACCTAAGCCACCAGCAGGTCGTCCCCTTATATACACAGGTTGACGCCCTGTGGCTTACAGAGTCCCGGCCGGCTAATAAACAGTGTCCGGCTCGGTGACTAGTTAAATCTACCTTATGATACAAGTCATGCCATTGTGGCGGTTTACTACAACGGGCCTTAAGTCGCCTGTGGGCCTTAGGCCCTTTATTGAACCACCATCTTCATGCTTGGTCTTGGGCCTCTTTCTGGCGAGTCTTCTTTGCGTAACCCGGCCCCTCCTGGGCGGCTTACAAATAGTTATATCCCCAAAAACCATCACCCACTCCAATTCAAATGGCTGATAAATAGGAAACATAGTTGAATGTACAGACATTGTATGAGAGACATATGCAATAGATAGTGTGGAAAAAAGAGGGCATTAAATAGTTGACATGTATATTGTTTAACTAAAACGGATAGCATGACATAATTTCACATATATGATGTGTATCTAAACTGGATAGCATAGCATAACATAATTCAAAGATATGATGACTAACTAAACAGGATCGCATGACATAATTCACATACATGTTATCTAAAGTAACCAGGATTGCATGATTTGATTCACATATGTGATTTATATGCTAAGCAGAGGGCATTCGCATATATGATGTTTGAACTAAGAACATGGTGTTGAATATTGTGTATATGATGTCTACACTATGCAATGCTAGACACCATATGCATGATATGAGCAGTAGAACCATGCCAAGTTAGAGCATACACGTCGGTGGGGGAATAGGACCAGTCATCTGTCTCTGAATCCATCTCTGAGGAGCTATCAGGACCCAGCAAGAGATCTGCTTCGACAGGTAGCACTGTCTGCTCTGAAGGCCTTGTTTTCACTCCAGATTTTTCCATCACCCACTCAAATGGCTGATTCATAGGAAAAGTAGTTTAATGTACAAACATTGTCGACAAATGGAAATTTAATGAAGAAAAGGATGGGCTAGATATCATTCAAATATATGATGCCTGGTTAAACAGGATGGCAATGCACATTTCACATACATTATGGCTGGCTAAAAGACATGAGACTACATAATTCCCATATATGATATTGAAACTAAATAGGTGGCATTACAGAACATGTCTAAACTAAGCAGGTGACATATATGATGTCGAAAGTAGGCACTGCAAGGCAACATATGCATGATATGACTAACATCATCATGCCAAGTTAGAGCAAACACCTTGGGGGGTAAATAGGAGTGGCCAGCTGCGTGTGAATCCGCCTCAGAACAGATATCTTCCTCTGGATTACAATCTAGAGAGGGGGGGGGTTTGCCATTGAACCCACCATGGAGCGATGTCTGCATGACATTCTATTGTCGCGCAAAACTCTTCTCTTTTTCTCTACATGTTCAGCATGACTGTGTACAATATCTGACATGCATACAAAAATATAGTGAGATTATGTAAGGAGAGCATGCAGAAATCTAGAGTAATGGTAACAAACAGTGGATGGATCCAAATATAATGATAGCAGGCTGATGATTGCTTTAATTTAATAAAAAACAGATGATGATTGCTTTACTATTTGTTTCCCACCCAAGATGAACAACATAGGCATGCCCTAGGTGAACTAGATATTAGATAGAGATACTATTCATTGTTGCCTCGATATGTGCCCCCACAACTAACTTAGAACTCAAGTTTGAACATCAATTTGGACCTGACTTGGAGTCTAAGAGGTGAACAGGACAATAAAGTAGCAGGTAATATGAAGAAATGCATAACATAAGCAGAAACAAAAGAGTGCGACCTCTCTTGTGAACCCGTGTACTCCTCAGGTTCATCTGCTGAGTCGATAATGGTGATGCCATTGCGGTGGGTACCGGTGGCAGGGAAGGAGATCTGAGGTGGCAAAAGACGGTCAGGAGTCGTGATGTCTAGTTTGGTGGATGCTTCTATCAATGGAGCAACTCAGGTGAGGTGGACGACATCGCGGCAAGAGCAGGACAAACCACACAAAGTTTTCTTCAACACCTACCTGTAACTAAAGAAATTTTGTAAGGGCTCATTTGGCTTGCATGATTCTAAAAACACAGGGATAGGAGGAAAACCACCGGAATAGGATAGGAATGCACATGGGGTAGAGCAGCATCACGAGCGAGGGGGAGAGCAGCAGCAGTAGCGCAAGCAAGAGCAGGTGCAGCAGCAGCAACACGAGTGAGCGAGCGAGAGCCGGAGCAGCAGTAGTGTGAGTGAGCGAGCGAGAGCCAGAGCAGCAGCAGCTGGGCGAGCAAGCGAGAGCCAGAGCAGCAGCGGCACGAGCGAGCGAGCAAGAGCTGTACCACCAGCAGCAGATCTGGCTGGTATGGACGCCGCTGTCGAAGGGGCCTCGTACTAGGGGAGAGCCGCCATGGAGATGTCGCCCGCGGCGCCGGCTTCGAGGTAGCCGCTCCATGGGGGTGCGGGATGGAGCATCGTTGATGCCGGGAGGTCGAGTTAAGGATAAGGTGCGATGCGATGAGTGTACAACCTCTTTGGTGGCGCCGAGTAGGCCTCGGCTTCGTCCGAGGAGTCAGTGAGGATTTTGCGGTTCCGGTGGAGCAGGTTAAGGTGGCACTGTGGGGATGGAGCAGCCGCGATAGACGAGGCTATCGTCGGAGCTGCTCCTTGGAGGTGGAGGATGGGGCAGTTGAACCGGCGGGACGACGAGATGGACGAGGGATCCTCATCTGTGGAGGTGGATGAGGGACGTCGAGCTGTTGCGGTGGACGACATCATCGGGGAAGAGGCTCCGGTTGGGCAGCGGTGAGGTGGCGGACAGAGTAGGGTGGGGTTTCGCAGCTGGAGCGAAGAGGTTATGGCGGTCTGGGATTTCAAATGGCGAAAAGGAGGCAATGGGAGGGGGGAACCATGACTTAGGGACGCGCTTGTCCAAAATGTAGGGTGTGTTACAAAAGTACCCCCACCGATTTGAACCAGCGGCCCTTTCGGCTCAGGGTTAGAAGGGGGATTTCGTGTGTCGTAATTTGGCAGCTGGAGGGAGTTTTTGCGCATTGTATTTTTGGGATAGCAAGGCGCGGGTTGTGAAGGCGCCAATTATGGGAGCACGATATCTGATTTTTGGGATATAACAAGGCGTGGGTTGAATTTTAGGGACAAGCCTAACGTGTATTATTGTACTTGTACATACCAAATCAATTCGCACTTCCCTCAATGAAAAAAAGGAAAAAATAAAATTATTCACACCGCACAAAGAGAGAGTCTTGTCCCGTTTTACTATACCAATGCTATTCAAAGCTACTCCCTCCTTCCATCTATATAGGGCATAATGTGTCTTTTGAGGCTAACTTTGACCAAATATTAGAGCAATAATATATGACATGCAACTTACAAAAAGCACACCGTTAAATTTGTGTGTTAAAGGAGCTTTCAATGATATAATTTTCACAATGTGCATGTCATGCACTATTAATCTTGTCAATAGTCAAAGGCGGTCTTAAAAAATGCATTAGGCCCTATATAGATGGAAGGAGGGAGTATGAATCTATCTTATGTCCAATTAAATTTTTCTGCTGGCTGTATAATGCATGTAACATACTCATACCAACATTTTAGTACATTCCAATGTTTATACTACCGCTGCAATTCGAACTGAATTTGAATTCGTTTATCTATTTCAATAAGAATCTAGAATCATGATTGTTGCCAACTTCAACCATCATTTGTGTATTACCTTAACAACACACCACATGATTACTATAGAGATAGATATGAAATATGTGTACTATATGAACTCGAATTCAATTTTTTGAATACACTTGATGTTGATTCCAAATAATAGTACATTTCATGTACTAACTATATATTCATAATCTAAACCATGTTCCATACGTACACCGTGTTTATCACACAAAGTATAGTGCCCCACCCCATACATTATGACAAGTATTTAGCCCTGAGCTGCAAAACCCACACATTAGCCCAAATTATAATCAATGTTCTATATATTATATGTAGTACTGGAAAGATACCCATGCGTTCCACGGAACATAAACATGATCAAGGGGAGGCCTTATTTGCAAATATGGAGAGGGGTGTGGTTATCTTTCTTCAAAATTGCCATAGTTTCCTTCCTATCCGTCAGATATAAATCTGACGGCCTATACTGCAGGATGGCAGGCACACCATCATCAACAACTCTGTTTTTATAAGAGTAGAGATAAAATATATTATATGTAGTATAACATGTTCATAACCACACCATGTGTATCACCGTTATATATATTCACGCATGCGTTGGTTTAAAACACTATGATAAATTCTTCAAATATCCGAATTCACTTTTTATAATGAATTATGATCTCTACTCGTATTTTACACCCACACAATCCTCTTGTCTTTGTAGCTAGCGCTAACTTTTTCTCATGCATGCACACGCCCGCATCCCTCTCACCCTCCCTCAGCATTCTCTAGCTCCATCGCACAAATTCGTCTTTTCACTTTAGGTCGTTCACCCATGGTGTGTGTAGGCCCCGCAGCTCCTTCTTTACGTCACACTCGATTGATATGCCTCTCTAGCCAGGTGTGCCTACCACAAACACAAGCTTCCCCTCTTCTCTTATCACCGTCCATGCCTCACTCCCACCACTCTTTTCATCGATCTCGTACTCGCACACTCCTTCCCCCTCGATATAGTATGCCTCTCGCACCACCTCCTAGATACATCCCTCTCTCTCTCTCTATCCTTCTCCCTGGGCCTTATTTGCTTCTGACACATACATGCATGTATACCGATCGATCTCCCTACATATACCTAGGCCGACTTTAACTATTTCTCCCCACCCATCGACCGATGTACCTCACAAGTTATGTCTCTCCTTTCTCTGACAAAGGACGATTGATCTTCCTATGTAGTTACGTCTGCTTACCACAGTCATATTGCCCCCCTCATCATTCGTGCATGCCTCTTGACCCGTCTCTCACACGCACGTGCACAGACAGGTAGCCACCCCCTCTCTTATTGATATTGCAGGCGTGCGCTCCATTTGTCTAGGAAGCCTCTCCCACCATTTGTTAGAAGCAACTCCACTACCACCCCCTCCAGCACTCTAGCTCTATCTCTCTCCCAACCTTATTCCTCTCCTACACATATGCATGGATGTTGATCGATCTCCCTTAATACATAAGGTAGGCCTCTCTCCTCCTCCACACATATACCAGCCATTGTACCTCTATAGTTAATTAGGGCTCCCCCCCCCCCCACACCGATAATTGAGCAATGTAGGCAGGTATCCATGCCACAGAGACAAACTGCACCTGTCCCCTCTCACATTCTAGTAGGCCAGCCACTCTATATCTTTGACGTGGGCACACACAAATTCGATGGCACTCTTTATCGATCGCGCGCGCACAGACACACACACACACACATCATCCCTCTCTTCGATTCTATGGATACCTCAAGCCGATGATACCTCCACTCTCTTCTCGTGGATCGCCCCCTCTATATATATGATATATCCAGGACTTTATTTCACACATATTGCATATGTTACATTTTTTGATTGACCCCCTCCCCCAAAAAAAACACTCACGAACCCACACACTATATCTCTCTATGTTTGTATCTCTCTCACACAACCCCACATAGGTGGTGTACATACACGACGAGAAAAGGTGCACGTACTCACGCTTCGTGCCTAGCCACACCCGTGCGGGTTGACGTCTACTATGCAACTTTATTCTTGTAGACACGTGTTTGGTCTCCAAGCGCAGAGTTTTGTAGGACAGTAGCAATTTTTCCTCAAGTGGATGACCTAAGGTTTATCAATCCGTGAGAGGTGTAGGATGAAGATGGTCTCTCTCAAACGACCCTGCAACCAAATACAAGAAATCTCTTGTGTCCCCAACACACCCAATACAATTGCAAATTGTATAGGTGCACTAGTTCGGCGAAGAGATGGTGATAAAAGTGTAATATGGATGGTAGAAATGTATTTTTATAATCTGAATAAATAAAAACAGCAATGTAGCAAATAGTAAACGGGCGCAAAAACGGTGTTGCAATGCTTAAAAATGAGGCCTAGGGTCCGTACTTTCGCTAGTGCAACCTCTCAACAATGCTAACATAGTTGGATCATATGATTATCCCTCAAAGTGCAATAAAGAGTCACTCCCAAGTTCCTATTAGCGGAGAACAAAAGATAGGAATTGTCTGTAGGCTACGAAACCACCTCAAAGCTATTCTTTCCATTCAATCTACTCAAGAGTTCGTACTAAAATAACACAAAGCTATTTTTTCCGTCTGATCTATCCTAGAGTTTGTACTAGAATAACACCAAAGAAATTCATATTCATAATACTCAATCGACACAAAGAACTATATATAGACCCCAAAGTTTCCATCGGAGAAAAATGTGCATCAACCCCTATGCATAGATTACCCCAATATCACCGCGGGAATCCGCGAGTTGAATGCCATAACACATATCAAGTGAATCAATAAGATACCTCATTGTCACCTCAAGTATTCATATTGCAAGACATATATCATGTGTTCTCATCTCTGAATATTCAATCCAACAAGACAAAACTTTGAAGGGAAAAGATTCAATTCATCATAACAAGAGTATAGAGGGGAGAAACATCATATGATCCGACTATATTAACAAATCCCATGATATAGATCACAAGAGAGAGAGAGAGAGAGATCAAACACATAGCTACTGGTACAAACCCTCAGCCCCGAGGGTGGACTACTCCATCCTCATTCTGGTGGCCGCCGGGATGATGAAGATGGCCACCGGAGATGATTCCCCCTCCGGCAGGGTGCCGGACCGGGGTCTAGATTGGTTTTCGCGGATACAGAGACCTTACGGCGGCAGAACTTCTGATCAAGGGCTACCCCGAAGGGTTTTGGAATATTTGGGAATTTATAGTGCAAAGAAGGGGTGCGGGAGGCCACCGAGGTGGGCACAAACCACCTGGCCGCGCCTGGTGGCCCAGGCACGCCCTAGTGGGTTGTGCCCCCCTCGAGGCACCCCCCAGGTGCTTCTTTGGCCCATTGTTGGTCTTCTGGTCCATAAAAATATCCAAAAAGTTACGCGGTGTTTGGACTCCGCTTGATATTGATTTCCTGCGATTTAGAAAACAAGCAAAAAACAGCAACTGGCACTAGGCACTGGGTCAATAGGCTAGTCCCAGAAAATGATATAAAGTTGATATAAAATGATTGTAAAACACCCAAGAATGATAATATATTAGCATGAATACTTCATAAATTATAGATACGTTGGAGACGTATCAACGTCCCCAAGCTTAATTCCTACTCGTCTTCAAGTAGGTAAATGATAAAAGAAATAATTTATGAAGTGTGAATGCTAGCAAAGTGCATAAGTTTGATCAATGATAACTTCAATCACTTTTCCTAGCATCATAACATCAATTCTTTCTTATAAGACTTCTCATGTCCAAGTAGCAACCAATTCACATGTTAAGGTTCAAACAATGAATTCTCTTGAAACTCAACAATCTATGTTCTCAGTCACCAAGCAATTGCAATTCAACTTATTCAACAGAGTCTAAGTAAGAGCTCCACATACTCAACCATCACATAGTCTTCTATGATTGCTAACACTCACCGCATACACATGAGGAAAACGTTTCAACCGGACACATAGAAAGATAGGGGCTTCTAATTTTGCCTCCCAACGTATTCACCTTTGGGTGATGTCAACAATAATAACTCATGCTGCCCATATTCAACTGGACATATGTGCCTAGATCTTTCCTCACCACATGATGCTTGCCAAAGGAGAAAAATAAAAAGGAATAGAGAGAAAAACTTTGACTCTTTGCATAAAAGTAAATACATAAAGGTAAAGGATAGGCCCTTCACAGAGGGAAGCAGAGGTTGACATGTGCTTATTTGTTTGTATGCTCAATCCCTTAGTGCAAAAGAATGTCACGTTATATTGCCCCTTATGATAGCAACCTTTATTATGCAGTCCGTCACTTTTATTCTTTGCCATCGCAAGTACATACAATGCTCAGTTTTCTCTTACACTAAATGATCTAACACTTTTAGAAGCAATTTTGACAACTTACTTGAGAGATCTTGCTCAATCCTTAGGTAGGTATGGTGGACTCTCAAAACAAGATTTGGGTTTAAGGATTTTTGGATGCACAAGTACTATCTCTACTTGGTGCGGAATTTTTGGCTAGCAAAGATGGGGGCAATCACCAGATGTTGAAGGATCTATGACAATATAACTTCTACATGAATATGAACAAACATAAATCATTACGTTGTCTTCCTTGTCCAACGTCAATAGTTTTGTCATCTAATATTTTGATGGGTGCTCACAATCACAAAAGATTTCCAAGATAGTATATTTTCATATGAAAGTTCTCTTCCTTATACTAATTATTCGTGAATTGCTTGTATGACCAATATTGTGATTGTCAAGCTTCAAAAGCTTTCACTTCCTAAACCCAATGTGAAGCTACCACTAGGCATGATATAATTTCAACTTCATGACATTCAATTTATTAAACAATTTACTCATAGGATATAAGTGAAGCACTAGAGCAAATCCATAGAAAAGAGCTTCATTGACGGGATGTGAATGCCGCTTACCTAGCCTCCTATTTGAGGACACTATTTTATTTAAAAAAATTCAGGTCTAAGTATTTTATTAAAACAGAAAGCAAAACAAAACAAAATGACATTCCAAGCATAGCACAACTCATGTGAAGAAGCAAAAACTTAGGCTCAACCGATACTGACCGATAATTGTTGAAGGAGAAAGGTGGGATGCCTACCGGGGCATCCCCAAGCTTAGATGCTAGAGACTTTTTGAATATTAACTTGGGGTGCCTTGGGCATCCCCAAGCTTGAGATTTTGTGTCTCCTTAATTCTTCATATCAAGGTTTTCCTAAATCTCAAAATCTTCATCCACACAAAACTCAACAAGAACTCATGAGATAAGTTAGTATAAATCAATGCAAAACCTTATCATTCTCTACTATAGGAAATCACTAAAATTATTATTCAACATTGCATACTAAATGCCTATGCATATTTAATACTCCTATCCTCAAATAGAATCATTAAACAAGCAAACATATGCAAACAATGCTAACATAACAGCAATCTGCCAAAACAGTATAGTCTGTAAAGAATGCAAGATTCATCGTACTTCCCTAACTCTAAAAATTATGAGAAAAATACTACAATGTAGAAAATTTATTAGAGATTATTTTTCAAAAAGGTTCAACAATTTATCATATTCTGACTTTTTTAGGGAATTTTTTCAGCGTCAATAAACTTTCTGTTTTCAAACAGCAACAAGTATACTTGCAAAATAAGCATGGCAAAGGCTATCATTGCCACTTTTATTGAAATAAAAGATGCAAAACATTATTCTAAATAACATCAAGTAAATCCTAGAAAAATAAATTGACGCTCCAAGCAAAACACATATCATGTGACGAATGAAAACATAGCTCCAAGTGAGGTTACCGATAATGTTGGAGTCAAAAGAGGGGATGCCTTCCGGGGCATCCCCAAGCTTACTTGCTTGGATATTCCTTGAATATTACCTTGGGGTGCCTTGGGAATCCCCAAGCTTAGGGTCTAATCACTCATTATTCTCCTCATATCGACAGCTCACCCAAAACTTGAAACTTCAATCACACAAAACTTAACGGAACCTTGTGAGATAGGTTAGTATGATAAAGAGCAAACCATTTCACTTTTGGTATTGTCAAAGACAAGATTCATATTTTTTCCACACAATGCCTACTAAAGCATATCATTTCCACAATTTATATTGAGCAATATAAGCCATAGAAACTAGGAAACAAGCAAAATATGCATTGAAAACAGAATCTGTTAAAAACAGAACAGTCTGTAGTAATGTGTACTCAAACTATACTTCTGCTACTCCAAAAATTATGAAAAAAAATTGTACCACGTGAGGAATTTGTATATTAATCTTCTGCAGAAAGAATCAACTCAAAAGAACTCTTCGGTTAAAAATGAGAGCTATTTTTGTGAGCGCAAGAGTTTCTGTTTTTCAGCAAGATCAAATTAACTATCACCCAACATGATCCCAAAGGCTTTACTAGGCACTTTATTTAAAGAAAAGTAATAAAACATGATTACTACAGTAGCATAATCATGTGAACACACAAAAACAGTAGGTAAAAGTGTTGGGTTGTCTCCCAACATGCGCTTTTCTTTAATGCCTTTTAAGCTAGGCATGATGATTTCAATGATGCTCGCATAAAAGATATGAATTGTAACATAACAAGAGCATCATGAATCAGGAGGGGTGCGATGGGATCTGAGATAGGGTTTGGGCTGCGGGTGGGGAAATCTTTTTTTCTATAGATAGAAGGAAGGATGGATGGATAGATGGATGGGCGCCATGTCATCGGTCCGTGGGAAGAGTTCTGATTGGCTCGGAAAACCAGTGATTTAAAATAGTTTCAAAGTATTAAAAATAGAGAGATTTTGTGAAATAGCTATCAGAAATATTTTGCAAAAGGGCACCACACAAATTTTCACTAGAGTTAGACCACATTTTATCGATAAGGACCAATTGTATGCATTTCTGGTCTTTCTAGCTCTTTTTAATCATTTTTGAGTGCCCAAAATGAGTTTTTTGTGAAGAATCTACCATATATTTGTCGCAAAACTGGACCAAATCATTTTTATAAAATACTAGGTCATATTTAATGCACAATTGACCAAAAGATTGGGTGTCAAAAGCTTTGATCTACCTCTCGTGAAAAGCATAAATTTCCGCCGATTGAGTAGAAAGCGGGTAAAATTTGAACTGCAACTGCCTCATAATTTGCTATTTATTTTTTCAAAAAATCATTTCTAGGTATATAAGTATCTATTTAATCATAGAAACACCAAAAAAATCAAGATTCAACCACTAGCTATGAACGGTCATGCCTGCCGTTTTGGCCGCATTTTGAAATGGGCATGAAAATTTCAAAAAAAAAAATCAAAAAATTAGAGAACCTTCGCATCGTGTCATTATATGTGGCCAAGTTACCAGGAAAAATCATAAACTAGTAATACGATAATTATTTTGAAAAAGTGTTCTCAGAAACGAGCTATCATGTGTGGAGATCAATGGCTTTCAAGCCAAATGCTCAATCTTATGGCCACATTCATGGCATAGTTTGTTCAAATGATCTCATATCATGCACAAGGGTGCATATTGGAATGGCAAACAATGTTGCCTAAGGAAGTTTTCATTTTCTTTGGACGAAAAAAATCATTTTCCGTTTTTCGAGTGCCCAAAATGAGTTTTTTTTGTGAAGGACCTACCATATATTTGTTGCAAAATTGTACCAAATCAATTTTATAGAATACTAGGCCATATTTAATGAACAATTGACAAAATGGTTTGGTGTGAAAAGTTTTGATCCACCTCTCGTGAAAAAGACAAATTTCCGTCGATTTAGTAGGAAGCGGGTCAAATTTGAACTGCAGCTGCCTCATAGTTTGCTCTTTATTTTTTCAAAAAATCATTTCTAGGTACATAAGTATCTATTTAATCAGAGAAACACCAAAAAAATTCCAAGATTCAACCACTAGATATGAACGATCATGCCCGCCGTTTTGGCCGCATTTTGAAACGGGCATGAAAAATTCAAAAAAATACAAAAAATTGGAAAACCTTAGCATTGTGTCATTAGATGTGGCCAAGTTACCAGGAAAAATAATGAACTAGTAATACGATAATTATTTTAAAAAGTGTTCTCAGAAACGAGCTATCAATTGTGAAGATTCATGGCTTTCAACCCAAATGCTCAATCTTATGGCCACATTCAAGGCATAGTTTGTTCAAATGATCTCATATCATGCACAAGAGTGCATATTGGAATGGCAAACAATGTTGCCTAAGGAAGTTTTCATTTTCTTTGGATAAAGAAACCATTTTCCATTTTTCGAGTGCCTAAAATGAGTTTTTTTTGTGAAGCACCTACCATATATTTCTTGCAAAATTGTACCAAATCAATTTTCTAAAATACTAGGCCATATTTAATGCACAATTGACCAAATGGTTGGGTGTCAAAAGCTTTGATCCACCTCTCATGAAAAAGACAAATTTCCGCCGATTTAGTAGGAAGCGGGTCAAATTTGAACTGCAGTTGCCTCATAGTTTGCTCTTTATTTTTTAAAAAAATCATTTATAGGTACATAAGTATCTATTTAATCATAGAAACACCAAAAAAATTCCAATATTCAACCACTAGCTATGAACGATCATGCCCGCCATTTTGGCCACATTTTGAAATGGGCATGAAAAATTCAAAATAAAGCAAACAATTGGAAAACCTTCGCATTGTGTCATTACATGTGGCCAAGTTACCAGGAAAAATAATGAACCAGTAATACGCTAATTATTTTAAAAAAGTGTTCTCAGAAACGAGCAATCAATTGTGAAGATGCATGGCTTTCAACCCAAATGCTCAATCTTATGGCCACATTCATGGCATAGTTTGTTCAAATGATCTCATATTGTGCACAAGGGTGCATATTGTAATGGCAAACAATGTTGCCTAGGGAAGTTTTCATTTTCTTTGGATGAAAAAATCATTTTCCATTTTTTGAGTGCCCAAAATGAAGTTTTTTTGTGAAGAACCTACCATATATTTGTTGCAAAATTGGACCAAATCATTTTTCTAAAATACTAGGACATATTTAATGCACAATTGACCAAATGGTTGGGTGTCAAAAGTTTTGATCCACCTCTCGTGAAAAAGACAAATTTCCGCCGATTTAGTAGGAAGCGGGTCAAATTTGAACTGCAGCTGCCTCATAGCTTTCTCTTTATTGTTTTCCAAAAATCATTTCTAGGTACATAAGTATCTATTTAATCAGATAAACACAAAATAAATCCAAGATTCAACCGCTAGCTATGAACGGTCATGCCCGCCGTTTTGACCACATTTTGAAACGGGCATGAAAAATTCAAAAGAAAATCAAAAAAATGGAAAACCTTCGCATTGTGTCATTATATGTGGCCACGTTTCCAGGAAAAATAATGAACTTGTAATACGATAATTATTTTAAAAAAGTTTCTCGGAAATGAGCTATCAAGTGTGAAGATGCATGGCTTTCAACCCAAATGCTCAATCTTCTGGCCACATTCATAGCATAGTTTGTTCAAATGATCTTATATTGTGCATAAGGGTGCATCTTGGAATGGCAAACAATGTTTCCTAAGGAAGTGTTCATTTTCTTTGGACGAAAAATTCATTTTCCATTTTCTGAGTGCCCAAAATGAATTTCTTTTGTGAAAGACCTACCATATATTTGTTGCAAAATTGGACCAAATAAATTTTATAAAATACTAGGACATATTTAATGCACAATTGACAGAATGGTTGGGTGTCAAAAGTTTTGATCCACCTCTCGTGAAAAAGACAAATTTCTGCCGATTCAGTTGGAAGCGGGTCAAATTTGAACCGCGGTTGCCTTATAGCTTGCTATTTATTTTTCCCAAAAATAATTTCTCGTTACATAAGTACCTATTTAATCAGAAATACATGGTTTGGTGGTGATACGTCAAGGTTTGGGCGGTGGCCGAGGGCCCCAACTCTAGAGCGCGTAAACTCGCATGCTCGCTGCATCATCACCGCGTGACCGTTGTCATGCGTTCTAGGCGGCCTAGGCATGTCTAGTGGGTTGGGCACTCCCCAGGTAGGTGCTAGGAAGAAAATTACAACATAAGATTCGCACGAGGAGACCAAACTATGCTCTAACATGAATTAGCAGCCAAGTGTTTGATTACGGTACGGGAAATGCACATGGCTAATGGGCGTGAGTTTTGGCTGAGGATGACCAGTTACTAAGAAGACTGTCTTCACAAATTTTCAGCTCAAAAGGAGGAGCCTAGGTGGTACTTGCTTTGCAAAGTACCACACTAGACATAAATACGAATGTTGAAGCTGGGCTCAAAATAATGAATGGATTGAGGTGAAATTTGGTGGAGGATGGTTATTTGGGCATAGGAAAGCTCTGTAGAAAATGGATACCATTTGGACATTCCAAAGTGGTACTTCCTTCACAATGCTCTTCTCTGGAAAGAAACTTCGGAAAATTAGTGAGAGAAATTGGCTAAATGAAATGAGCTCAAATTTGGTGTAGGTAAGTTACATAGGCATATAGAATATGTGGAAAAAAATCACATCATTAGGATATGCATAGCTAGTACTTCTTTCACAAAGGTTCTAGGTGGACAAAAACTTTGAAAATTTATTGAGTATACTGGGCAAATGGAGCTGAATTTTGTCATGAGGCAATGGTTTGGATAGGAAAGAGTGCCCAAAAATTTTGAGGGCAACCAAGAATATATAAATAGCACTTCCTTCACAATGCTCTTCTCTGGACAGAAACTTCAGAAAATTAGTGAGAGAAATTGGCTAAATGAACTAAGCTCAAACTTGGTGTAGGTAAGTTACATAGGCATATAGAATATGTGGCAAAAATTCAACTCATCAGGATATGCATAGCTAGTACTTCTTTCACAAAGGTTCTAGGTGGACAAAAACTTTGGAAATTTGCCGAGGAAGATTTACTGGGTAAATGGAGCTGAATTTTGTCATGAGGCAATGATTTGGATAGGAAAGAGTGCCCAAAAATTTTGAGGGCAATCAAGAATATATAAATAGCACTTCCTTCACAAAGTATTGTTCTGAACAGAATAGGAAAATGAATATTGTTGAATTATTTTTGAACTAGGCAAGGAAGGTTTTTTACATATTTGACGAAGATATGACCCAAAGAATTTATGAGCTTTTTTTGGGAATTTTGGGAATTACAGAAATATAGGTTGCTTCACAACCTAGGGAAAATTGACACATGTACATGATACATAGGCAAAACTGATGAGGTGGCGCCTAGTCATAGCAACCCACCACAATTTACAAGGTTATGACCATATATATTGGTCATGATCAGCTAGAAATAAGGCAGCGGCCCAGTGCTATCTGCTTTATGACCATTTCGTGTAAGGAAATTACGACCTTTCTGACCAAAATGGTCATTATAGTTTAGGGTTTGGAGCCTCCCGAACAACTTTTGACCAATTGGTCTCAAATGGTCGTAGATTTATGACCAATTCTTCCGGGGTCATTGACAGAAGTCACAAGTTGACATATTTGTTGTAGTGAAGAAAATGATTCGCCCCCCTGACTGCTGGGACCCACCAGCTACATCTTCGCACGCAAGGAAGTGCCTGACAGTCGGGACCCACCTGGTCGAAGCGTACGTAGCATTGTCATTCTGGTCGTGAATGTGTACGTACAAACTGGTCGATGTAGAGGCACGCACGTGTCGTATTAGAGGCGCGCACATGTCATAGTAGAGGCATGCACATAACATGTACACGTACATACAGTGTCCAGGGTGCAAGAAAGTAAATACGGCCACGTACGTACATACAGGCGGGGTCTCGAACGCCTACTCGCGTATACGTATGGCCAGGGCTCATGTACATGGCTGGGTCGAAACAAAGAAAATGTGTCATCATCGTGTTCATGGGGAGCCAACCGTCTGGGTCAGAACGGAATGCGTCATGTTCATCGGAAGCCAACTGGCTTGGACGGAACAGCTGATGGAAACGAGGCCTGGCATACCGCAGAATGGAGGAAACGGCCTTGTGTTCAACCGGCCACTATTGAAACGGGATCCTGTTCATCGGGATGGGTCTGGTGTACCGCAAAATGGAGGAAACGGACTTCTCTTGGACCTCCTATGGTCAAAACGGGGTCCTGTTGATCGGGAGGGGTGTGGCGTACCGCAAAACGGAGGAAATGGACTTGTGTTGGAGCGCTACGATCGAAACGGGGGTCCTGTTCATCGAGAGGGGTGTGGCGTACCGCAGAAGGGACTCCATGGGATACTGTTCATCTCCACCATCAACTGCCTCCTTGTGCTACTGTTCATCCACCATCGACCTCCTCCAGCCTCCACCTGCGACTGTTCATCCATGGGCTCCTGTCCATCCGGCCTCCACCGCTCCTCCACCGGCTACTACTCAACCAGCCCTCTCCACGGGTTCCTGTTCAACCACCCCTCCACGGGCTACTGTTCATCTAGCCCTCCACTGGCTACTGTTCAACCAGCCCTCCACCGGCTACTGTTCAACCTTCCCTCCACAGGGTCCTGTTCCTCCAGCCCTCCACGGGGTCCTGTTCATCCACGCCCAACCGGCTCGATCGATCGGGGTCCTGTTCATCCAGCGGCAACACCAGGGGTCCTGTTCATCCAACCCCACACCAGGAACTGTTCATCCAACCCCCAACATCGTTCACTGTTCATCAAGGGAAGGAGGCAGCAGGTTCGATCGGCTTCAGTTACCAGCAGTAGCGACCAAAGGAATTGCTCGATCAGGTTCAGTAACGCGTAGCCTTCAGTGCAATCGCTCGGGTTCGGTAGGCGAACGCCTCGCTCTGGTTCAGTTAGAGCCCAATGCCTCGCACCCACACGCGCGTGCGTGTACAAGAGAAACGCGCAAACCTCTGTGCATCGCTCGCCCCCGACCACCCACCGTAACCGGGAACTCCCCGATATTTTTCTCGCCCTCGCTTCTATCATGGTTTTTCCTACATGGACGGCCCAAAGAATGTCATGTAGCTGCGTCTCCGGCCCGCCCAGGACGAAAACCCTATTTTCTGTCATGATTTTTTGTCATAGAAGTAGGAGCCCACCACATCTATGATGATATCGGGTTTTGTCACAAGTATCGTCATAGAAGTGTCATAAGCATGACAGGAAAAAAAAATTCGGTCGACCCAAAATGTCACGGATGTGTCTTTTTTTTGTAGTGTAAGTGGAATTCGGTAAGGAAACATTTATATAGTGTGCTGAAATTTATTGTCACTTGTTACTATGGAAAATAATCCTTTGAGGGGTTTGTTCGGGGTATCTTCACCTCGTCTGGAACCACAATTAGTTACCCCTCAACCTACTGCACCTACTGAAAATATTGAATATGAAATCCCTTCGGGTATGATAGAACAACTGCTAGTTGATCCTTATGCAGGAGATGGAACTGAACATCCTGATATGCACTTGATACATGTGGAATAAATTTGTGGATAGTTTAAGCTTGCAGGTTTACCCAGGGATGAAGTGATGAAAAAGGTTTTCCCTTATCTTTGAAGGGAAAAGCATTGGCATGTTACAGGATATGCGATGATATCGGATCATGGAATTGGAATCGTTTGAAATTGGAGTTCCATCAAAAAAAATTATCATATGCATCTAGTTCATCGTGATCGAAATTATATATATAATTCTTGGCCTCATGAAGGAGAAATATCGCTCTAGCTTGGGGGAGGCTTAAGTCGATGTTATATTCATGCCCCAATCATGAGGTCTCAAGAGAAATTATTTTTCAGAATTTTTATGCTCGGCTTTCTCGTAATGATCAAACCATGCTGGATACTTCTTGTGCTGGTTCTTTTATGAAGAAAACTATTGAATTCCGGTGGGATCTTTTGGAAATAATTAAATGCAACTCTGAAGATTGGGAACTTGACGAAGGTAAAGAGTCGGGTATAAATCTTAAGTATGATTGTGTTAAATCTTTTATGGATACCGATGCTTTTCAAAAGTTTAGCACTAAATATGGACTTGGCTCTGAGATAGTAGCCTCCTTTTGTGAATAATTTGCTACTCATGTTAAACTTCCTAAAGATAAGTGGTTTAAATATCACCCACCTATTAAAGATGAAATTAAAGAACCAGTACCAGTTAAAGAAGAAACTATACTTTATAATGTTGATCCAGTTGTTCCTTCTGCTTATATGGAGAAACCACCTTTCCCTGTTAGATAAAAGAACATGCTAAAGTTTCAATTGTGGTTAACAAAAGCTATGTTAGAACACTAAACCTGATGAACAAATTAAAGTAGAACCTAGCATTGCTATGGTTAAAGATCTCTTGGAAGAAGATATGGATGGGCATCTTATTTACTTCTGTGAAGAAGCTGCTAGAATTGCTAAACCTGATGGAAAAGATAAACATAGACCTGTTGTTGGCATGCCTGTTATTTCAGTTAAAATAGGAGATCACTATTATCATGGTTTATGTGACATGGGTGCTAGTGTGAGTGTTATTCCTTACACTCTATATTAAGAAATTATAAAAGACATAGCACCTACCGAGTTAGAAGACATAGATGTTACTATTAAACTTGCAAATGGAGACACCATATCACCTTGTGGGAGTATTCGAGATGTTGAAGTCTTGTGTGGGAAAATAAAATATCCTACTGATTTTCTTGTTCTTGGTACCCCGCAAGATGACTTCTGTCCCATTATCTTTGGTAAACCTTTCTTGAACACAGTAAATGCTAAGATAGATTGCAAGAAACAAATTGTGGGTGTTAGCTTTGGTGATGAGTCTCATGAGTTTAATTTTTCCAATTTTGGTAGAAATCATCATGAAAAAGAATTGCCTAGTAAGGATGAATTAATTGGTCTTGCTTCTATTGCTGTGCCACCTACTGATCCTTTGGAGCAATACTTGATAGACCATGAGAATGATTTACAAATGCATGAAAGAAATGAAATAGATAAGATCTTCTTTGAACAACGTCCTCTGCTTAAACACAATTTGACTATTGAAACTCTTGGAGGTCCTCCTCCACCTAAGGGTGACCCTGTGTTTGAATTAAAACAATTGCCAGACACTTTGAAATATGCTTATCTTGATGAAAAGAAGATATATCATGTTATTATCAGTGCTGACCTTTCAGAACATGAAGAAGAAAGATTATTGAAAGTTCTAAAGAAGCACCGAGCTGCTATTGGATATACTCTTGATGATTTAAAGGGCATTAGTCCCACTCTATGTCAACACAAAATTAATATGGAACCTGATGCTAAACCAGTTATTGATCATCAACGTCGCTTAAATTGGAAGATGAAAGAAGTGGTAAGAACAGAAATACTAAAACTTCTGGAAGCAGGTATAATCTATCCCATAGCTCTGCGAAGGGACTATCTATTTACTTTTATGTTGTGTCACCACCTTCTAAAACAAGCGCCAAAAACTGAGTACAACACAACTATCATGATTTATGCATTATGTGTAGCTAATGTTGGGTGCATCATGACTGGATCTTTTCTACCATGAATTACAATATTTAGTCGTTGCTTCAACTTTGAAGGTGCTCTGCATTTATGTTTTGCGGTCTCGGAAAGGGCTAGCGAGATACCACTATTGTCAAATTATATCATGGTTGTTTTGACAACGTGTTGCTATTTGAGATATTTTTATTATTACTCGCTAGCTGATTATGTCATTGATATCAGTCATTATAATCTTTAAATGTTATTGTTGACATGGTTAGTTATAATGTTGGCTGAAAACCTAGGTGTTGTTTAAGCTTATTTATGCAAACAAGAGCAAAAGAGTTCGTAAAAGTTTTTCTTTCTCACTTTCAGTTTATCACCTGAATTGCTTGAGGACAAGCAAAGGTTTAAACTTGGGGAATTGATATGCCTCCAACGTATCTACTTTTTCTCATGCTTTTCCTCTTGCTTTGGACTCTAATTTGCATGATTTGAATGAAACTAACCCCGGACTGACATTGTTTTCAGCAGAACTACCATGGTGTTGTTTTTGTGCAGAAATAAAAGTTCTCGGAATGGAAGGAAACTTTGTGAGGATTTTTTATATCAATAATAAGAATTTCTGGAGCCAAGACCTTCTGGAGAGGGGCACCTGGGTGGGCACAGCCCACCAGGGTGCGCCCCCCTATCCTGGCATGCCCAGGTGAGTTGTACCCACCTGGTGGCCCAACAGACGACCCTCTGATACTACAAAATCACATATTTCCAAAAAAAATCAGGGAGAAAGAATTATCGCGATCCACGAGATGGAGCCGCCGTCAAGCCCTGTTCTTCCTCGGGAGGGTAGACCTGGAGTCTGTTTGGGGCTCTGGAGAGGGGGATCTTCGTTCTTCGTCATCACCAACCCATCTCCATCGCCAATTCCATGATGCTCCCTATCGGGAGTGAGTAATTCCTTCGTAGGCTCGTTGGTCGGCAAGGAGTTGGATGAGATTCATCATGTAATCAAGTTAGTTTTGTTAGGGTCTGATCACTAGTATTCACTATGTTCTTAGATTGATGTTGCTATGACTTTGCTCTACTTAATGCTTGTCACTTTGGGCTCGGGTGCCATGAACTCAGATCTGAACCGTTTATGAATTCATCATTATATCCATGTTTTATATCCGATATTGCAAGTTATAGTCACCTACTAGGGTTATGATCCGACAACCCCGGAGTGACAACAACCGGGCCCACTCTCGGTGATGACCGTAGTTTGAGGAGTTCATGTATTCACTATGTGTTAATGATTTGTTCCGGTTCTCTATTAAAAGGAGGCCTTAATATCCCTTAGTTCCCAATATGGACCCCGCTGCCACAGGAGGGTAGGACAAAAGATGTCATGCAAGTTCCTTTAATAAAGCATGTATGACTATTTATGGAATACATGCCTACATTATATCGATGAACTGGAGCTAGTGCCGTATCGCCCTAGGTTATAACTATCACATGATGAATATCATCCAACAAGTCACTGATCCAATGCCTATGAATTTATCTTATATTGTTTCTGCTAAGTTACTACTACTGCTACTATCACACTTGCTACAAAATACTGCTATCACTATTACTGTTACTATTGCTGCTGTTGCTGCTATCAAAACTATCATTTTACTATGTTACTGATCACTTTGCTGCAGATAATTAATTTCCAGGTGTGGTTGAATTGACAACTCAGCTGCTAATACCGTCAAATATTCTTTGCCCCCCCCCCTTGTGTCGAAACTATAAATTTGGGTTGAATACACTACCCTCGAAAACTGTTGCGATCCCCCATACTTGTGGGTTATCAAGAGTCGCCATGAGCTCCCCCATATCATTGCAATTACGCTTAAGCCGCCCCAATTTCTGCTTAAGAGGAAGAAAATGACAGCTCTTTTCCAACATCAGGACTATTGAACCGGTATTGATACTGCCCGATGAGTGTATAACAGCTGAGATCCGGCGCACCCAATTGGTTGTTGACTCTCCTTCACCTTGGATGCAAGAATCCAAATCCAGAATCGACATAGGCTGCTTGCATATGTCTATTTTGAATAAATCGCCTATTCAACTCCGCCCATGACCCAATGGAGTTAGCGGGTAGGCCTTTCAACCAAGTACGAGCCGGACCATCCAACATCATGGTGAAATACTTAGGACATGCAGCATCACTGACATCTAGCATCTCCATAGCCATCTCATAACTCTCAATCCAAGCCTCTGGGGGCTAATCCGTCGTGTCGTTAGGCACCTTACGGGGGCCCTTAAAATCCTTAGGCAAGCGCTCGTTGCGTAGAGCCGGCACTAAACACGGCACACCCAAAGTTCTAGAGGTCACTTCTGCCTCCACAGATGGTGATGGATAAACCGGAGATTGTTTGTGGGCCCCCAACTGAGCCGCTAGCTCTGCCTCATGCTGCGCCCTGCCCTGGTCCACCAAAGCCTAAGCATCATTACCAGCACGCGGCGGGTCAAGCCGACGGGGTTGATTACGGTGCCTCTCACTACTCGATACAGCCGGCTCATCAATGTGCCTGCTATAGCTCCGGCTTGGACGTGGGGTTGAGTGAATTCAATCACGACTATATGAATAAGCCTCCTGTTGGGCCACTACTGTCTGAAGAAGTTCTCCGGCTCTTCGTATTTCCATCGCCACTAGTGATTCATCCTGAACCGGGAGAGCCGCCAGTCTAGTAGCCGTCGCTATCATGTTATCCAAAGGATTAGAAAAATGACCGAGGGCGTTGGAACGTGTTGAGGGGTCAAATTCAAACATGGGGGGTCTGCAACATTAGGCCGAACCGGCGCTTCGGCCATCGGCGCCTCAACGGCCCGATCCACACCAGGCGGGTTACTGGTTCCTGTCCCAGGCGTGTTGAAAAGATTCCACGCATCGCAAACTAGAGGTAATCGACTCACATGCCTTCTGTTAAAGACCACGTTTGATGCATCCCGGTCTAAGCTCAACCGCAAATTCTCTGCTTGAAGTCGTTTTGCCTCCCTGTGCAAGGCGGCTCGCTCCATCGCCATCCGGGTGTTCTCAGCGTTTAGATCCTCCTTGGCTTGCGCTATCTCATCACGTAACTTTGCAACATCTGTGTTATGCTACGTTTGATTCGCCGGGTTTACCTCCGCCATTAATAGCGTTGCCAAAGCATCCAATAGATCAGATAAGACTTGAGCGGGTGGGCACACAGGGCCTCTTGCCCCGGCTGTCGTTGTCATTGCTGACCCGGAGATCATCATTGTTGCAGTTGAAGAATTTTGCCCTGACTATGTACCGACCATGAAGATCGTAACCTGGTGTGGCGGCTCGTAGGGGTCTAGAATACTATCACCATTGGAACATCCCCCAAGCCCACCATCCTGAACCTGATAGATGGAATCGGTCTCGCCGACTGAGGACTCGTCGCCTGAATAGATGGCTGTCTCACCACCGGACTCAGATCCTCCTTACAGAACCACTCCTTGAGTAAAGACCATAAATACATGCTTCGGGGCGGCTTGAACCTTGCGGGTCACGCGTGCTGAGCCGTCTGAATGATGTCGGTGGAGGTGTCCAGCTCAGATTCTGACTCACCAATCTTGTCGATGAAGACATGAATTCCGCCGAAGGGGACCCGGTACCCATACTCGATTGAGCCGGCCTCGGGGCCCCAGCCCTCATCATCGATGTAGAGCTTGCTGCGATGACACTTGGTCATCCGGCCCACAGCATATCCCTTGAGCCATGCGAAGCTGCCCTTCAAGAACTCGAAACCACCGTGCGCTAGCCCCACGGTGGACGCCAACTATCGTGAAATTGTCATGGCAGATGCCCTAGCATAAGGACTTAGGTGTGGTTCCATCGCAACATAGTTAGCTTTAAGGGGTTAAAACGGGACAAGGGGCGCAAAGAGTTTACCCAGGTTCGGCCCCTCGCAACAAGGTAAAGGCCTACTCCTGCTTTAGGTTGTATGGTTTCGATTACCAGGGAGCGAATACGCTTGACCTAGTTCTCGACTTGTTATTTCTTGCCCTAACCCGCCGTCGTGTCACCCCTTTATATACACAGGCTGATGCCCGGTGGCTTACAGAGTCCCGGCCGGCTCATACACAACGTGTCCGGCTCGATGACAGAACTAACCTTTCCTTAACATACAAGTTAAACATATGGTGGTTTATGCCCGTGGGCCTCAAGTCTCCTCTGGGTCTTGAGCCTTCAGTAAGCTTGCTTCATGAACCGCCATCTTCAACATCTTCTTGGGCCTTCTTATCATGAACCGCCAGTGCTATGACCCGGCCCCTCCTGGGTGGGTCATACCCAATAGTTATATCCCCAACAAAAAGGGTTACTCAAATGATGATGATTGTCATGTATATTCATCAAGAAATAAAAAAAAGGATTTTATATCATTTATGTGTATATTGATGATCTCAAAATCATTGGAACTACACAAGAAGTACATGAGACAAGAAAATCATCTTGAGGCGGAATTTGAGATGAAAGACTTGGTTGAAACCAAGCTTTGCTTGTGTTTAGAACTTGAGCAAGTTCCTTCTGGAAAACTTGTTCATCAATCCATATTTATCCATAAGACATTTGCATACTTCAATATGGATAAATCATATCCATCAAGAACTATGGTTTTCGGATCTCCCGATCGAGATTAAACCCATTAAGACCTAAGAGCAGTGATGAAGAGATGTTTGGACCTGAGTTTCAATATCTCTGTGCATTGAGAGCACAAGTTTATCTAGCAACTACACCAGCTGGTATATTACTTGCAGTGAATTGATCGGCTAGATATAATGCATCACCAATAAAAGGTATTGGGTTGGTGTGAAGTATATTTTCATATAGCTTCTGGACACGCGATATCTTGGTTCGTTCTATGAGAAAAAAATATAAGATATGACCATGGTTTGATATTGTGATGATGGGTATATATTACATCACCATAATCCTAGATCACTGAATGATTTTTGTCTCCTCCAATGAAGGTACAACCTTCTCTTGGAAGTCGAGAAGACATATTTTAGTGGATGCATCCACTAATAATTGTGAAATCATTGACTTGCATGAAGCATCACATGAATGTATGTGACTTCACAGAATGATGAACTTTGTTGAAAGTTCAAGTGGGATTGATTCGTAGGAATCACCCACCATTATCTATGAAGATAATATTCTTTGTATTACATAATAGTTGTAGATAGGTTATAAAGAGCAATATTACAAAGTATAATACTCTGAAAGTATTTTTCTTCCTCGCGAGTTGAAAATCAGTGGGAAGATAATTATTTTGGAGGCAAAGTCATATGTAATATTTGTGATATGTTCACAAAATCTTTACCAAGTTCTTTATTATTGAAAGATGTTAACGATGTGGTACGAGATGACTTTTGCAAGGTTCAGAGGGGGTGCACTTCTGAATGTTAACATGTTTGAGATCCTCGGATCCTTGTTATTGCACTCTTTTTCCTTTATGAGTTTTTTCTATATGGTTTCTCATAGAAGGTTTTTAATGGGGCAATAATAATACAAACATTGTGATATGTCATTTTCTCCTTATTTTCTTACTGGATTTTTAAAGGAGTTTTTCATGGCATATTATGTACTCCTCATTTTTTTCCTATAAAGTTTTTGGAGGAGTCTTATCAAGATGATGAAGATGACGCTTATATGGATAGCAGAGATTAGGGGCAGTGTTGAGATTTAATAACCCATGTGTTAATTAAGGATTAATCTCTCCTATCCAAAATAAATCGTACTAAGGGATACAGTGGTTCGCTCCACTCGTGCCTTCTCCAACAGCGTGTCTGTAGGAAACATCCCTTCGGGGTCTATATATTATGAGAACGCCGATATCCACCACAAGTGTGGCATCTAGGGGGTGTGCCGCATGCCCCGTGTGGCACAGACACGGACCCGCCCGCACGACGGCGTCCAGGCGCTCCCAGCCACACCCTGCTGCCCGCACGACCTCTCTCTCCCATCGTCCCTACCTGCGTTCAAACCACATTGCCACCGTCCGTCGTCGTCTCCAACCTCTTCATCGGCAGATTTTCCCCTACCTCCATCGTCTTTCTTCTCTAGTTGCCATGGCAACCAGATCAGATCCCTAGCGCCCACACTCCCCATCATCGGAAAACACAGCAACAAGCACACAGGTGAGAAACCTATCTCCTCCTCCTTCCCCAACCCCCACCCCCCTCCCGTCCCCACAAATTTCACTTATAGATTGCCCATGTAGATGGCCACTGGATCCACAGTTCCGGCCGTTCATGTTTATTCTCCTATGTCCTCCAATGATCAAAAAATTGCCATGTTCTATCGTGGATCTGATCTAAGAATTTAGGTTCCAGATGCTATCAGTAGGTGTTCGAGAAGGATGTTTGGGATTCACTCGGAACAGGGCAGAATAGAGCAATTTGGGCAGTACATATGGAGCGAAAAAATAGTTGCCACCTATCTATGTCATCAGTTGCCATCAAGTTATGTTGTTAATTGCCATCATATTATATTGTTAGTTGCCATCAGTTCAACATACTAGTTGCCATCCAGATTGTAGAAAGAGGATGAACATGCATGCCCTATCATCTAAAAAATACACGGCTACGATGATTCCTACTTGCCATGCTATAATAGTTGTTTATGCCAGAAATTTTATAAGATTGTCGTGTTTCCTTTTGTGTGCAAACAGCAAACAATGGAATTCAAATAATAATGCATTCTTATTCGTGTAGTGACTGAAAACACAGTGTGAAAAGCAGAGAAAATGAATCATGAAGACAGGGGTGATCCTTGGTTTTCTGGAAGGCTGCAAGCGTCATCTTGGGATGCAATAGAGGACAATCAACTCATTTCCACAGGAGCATTGCTGCCACTACTAGAGCAGTACGCGAGCTTAGGTACGATGCATGATCAAAAAAGGACAGTTGACATGTTTGTGGACTTCAAAATGGTATTCTACTTATATATGCACTACAATGGCATTGTTCGCAGGTTCTTATGACACAACCACACCGACAGGGATACCATGGCAAGTTGGAACACAAGGGGCTATCGGTGATAGGTATACATGAAACCAACTTCAAGTAGCAAATGTGGCAAATCAAGGTAAAGCAAAAGACATAGCATGTTGATGTGGCGAATAAAACTTGCAAGGATGGAAAGACTTATGAGTATTTTGCAAAAACACAGGACCATCATGCAGCACGTGGCGACAGGTGGCAACCGGATACCTGCCAACAACGTCGTACGCAGGTGAGACATATGAAATGATCTTGCTGACAGTGTATCAGGAAAGGAAACTAGATAACATTGGGGTTTGCATGGTGTGACGATGAATGAAGAAAAGATGGCAACTTGAATTTGTAGCTGATAGAAATGAAAAAAATAATGAGAAGTGCAAATGTCAAGCCTTGACTGCTGTATTTGCCATATGTGGACAACTGTGTGTGTCAAATTAAATGTAGGGTTGACAGTTGCCATATGTAATTGCACGCAGTTGCCATGTCTCAACAACTGCAGTTGCCATGTCTCAACAACTGCAGTTTCCATGACTGAGTAACTACATATGCCATGTTCTAACTATTGGGGAACGCGGTAATTTCAAAAAAAATCCTACGATCACGCAAGATCTATCTCTAGGTGATGCATAGCAACAAGAGGGGAGAGTGTTCTCTACGTACCCTCGTAGACCGAAAGCGGAAGCGTTATGACAACGCGGTTGATGTAGTCGTACGTCTTCACGATCCGACCGATCCTAGCACCGAAGGTACGACACCTCCGCGATCTGCACACATTCCGCTCAGCGATGCCCCACGAACTCTAGATCCATCTGAGGTCGAGGGAGAGTTTCGCCAGCACGACGGTGTCGTGACGGTGATGATGAAGTTACCGGTGCAGGGCTTCGCCTAAGCACTACGATGATATGACCGAGGTGTGTAACTGTGGAGGGGGGGCACCGCACACGGGAAAAACAATTGTCAACTTGTGTGTCTTTGGGTCCCCCTGCCCCCGTATATAAAGGAGCAAGGGGGAGGCCGGACGGCCCTCCTAGGGCGCGCCCCAATAGGAGAATCCTACTAGGACTCCAAGTCCTAGTAGGTTTCCACTTAAAGGGAGAGAGGGGGGAAGAAGAGGGAGAGGGGGAAGGCAAGGGCGGTGTTGCCCCCCCCCTTCCTTGTCCTATTCGGGCTCAGGGGGAGGGGGTGTGCGGCCTGCCCTTGCCGGCCCCTCTCTCTCTCCACTAGGGCCCATCGAGGCCCATTAGTTCCCCGGGGGGTTCCGGTAACCCTCCGACACTCTGGTTTTATCCGAAACTTCTCCGGAACACTTCCGGTGTCCGAATATAGTCGTCCAATATATCAATCTTTATGTCTCGACCATTTCAAGACTCCTCATCATGCCCGTGATCATATCTGAGACTCCGAACAATCTTCGGTTCATCATATCACATAAACTCATAATACCAATCGTCATCGAACGTTAAGCGTGCGGACCCTAAAGGTTCGAGAACTATGTAGACATGACCGAGACATATCTCTGGTCAATAACCAATAGCGGAACCTGGATGCTCATATTGGTTCCTACATATTCTATGAAGATCTTTATCGGTCAAACCGCATAACAACATACGTTGTTCCCTTTCTCATCGGTATGTTACTTGCCCGAGATTCGATCGTGGTATCTCAATACCTAGTTCAATCTCGTTACTAGCAAGTATCTTTACTTGTTCCATAATACTTCATCCCACAACTAACTCATTAGTCACAATGCTTGCAAGGCTTATAGTGATGAGTATTACCGAGAGGGCCCAGAAATACCTCTCCGAAACATGGAGTGACAAATCCTAATCTCGATCTATGCCAACCCAACAAACACCTTCGGAGACACCTATAGAGCACCTTTATAATCACCCTTTTACGTTGTGATGTTTGGTAGCACAGAAAGTGTTCCTCCGGTATTCGGGAGTTGCATAATCTCATAGTCTAAGGAACTTGTATAAGTCATGAAGAAAGCAGTAGCAATGAAACTAACACGATCATAATGCTAAGCTAACGGATGGATCATGTCCATCACATCATTCTCCTAACGATGTGATCTCGTTCATCAAATGACAACACATGTCTATGGTTAGAAAACATAACCATCTTTGATTAACGAGCTAGTCAAGTAGAGGCATACTAGGGACTATATGTTTTGTCTATGTATTCACACATGTACTAAGTTTTCGGTTAATACAATACTAGCATGAGTAATAAACATTTATCATGAATCAAGGAAATAAATAATAACTTTATTATTGCCTCTAGGGCATATTTCCTTCAGTCACCCACTTGCACTAGAGTCAATAATCTAGATTACATAGTAATGATTCTAACACCCATGGAGCTTTGGTGCTGATTGATACGTCTCCGTCGTAACTACTTTTCCAAACACTTTTGCCCTTGTTTTGGACTCTAACTTGCATGATTTGAATGGAACTAACCCGGACTGATGTTGTTTTCAGCAGAACTGCCGTGGTGTTATTTTTGTGCAGAAATAAAAGTTCTCGGAATGACCTGAAAATCCATGGAGCAACTTTTCAGAATAAATAAAAAATACTGGTGAAAGAATCAGCGGCATGGGGCCCACACCCTGTCCACGAGGGTGGGGCGTGCCCCTCCCCTAGGGGGCCCCCTGCCTCGTGGACCCCCTGGACGTCCACCGACCTCAACTCCAACTCCATATATTTTCTTTCACGGAGAAAAAAATCAGAGAGAAAGTTTCATCGCGTTTTACTATACGGAGCCGCCGCCAAGCCCTAATCTCTCTCGGGAGGGCTGATCGGGAGTCCGTTCAGGGCTCCGGAGAGGGGGGTTCATCGCCGTCATCATCATCAACCATCCTCCATCACCAATTTCATGATGCTCACCATCGTGCGTGAGTAATTCCATCATAGGCTTGCTAGACGATGATGGGTTGGATGAGATTTACCATGTAATCAAGTTAGTTTTGTTAGGGTTTGATCCCTAGTATCCTATATGTTCTGAGATTGATGTTGCTATGCTTAATGCTTGTCACTAGGGCCCAAGTACCATGATTTCAGATCTGAACCTATTATGTTTTCATGAATATATGTGAGTTCTTGATCCTATCTTGCAAATCTATAGTCACCTATTATGTGTTATGATCCGACAACCCCGAAGTGATAATAATCGGTATACTTCTCGGTGATGACCATAGTTTGAGGAGTTCATGTATTCACTATGTGTTAATGCTTTGGTCCGGTACTCTATTAAAAGGAGGCCTTAGTATCCCTTAGTTTCCACTAGGACCCCGCTGCCACGGGAGGGTAGGACAAAAGATGTCGTGCAAGTTCTTTTCCATAAGCACACATGACTATATTCGGAATACATGCCTACGTTACATTGATGAACTCGAGCTAGTTCTGTGTCACCCTATGTTATAACTGTTACATGATGAACCGCATCCGACATAATTATCCATCACTGATCCAATGCCTATGAGCTTTTCACATATTGTGCTTTGCTTATTTACTTTACTGTTGCTACTGTTACAATTACTACAAAACTGCTCCTGTTACTTTTGCCACTGTTACCGTTACTTCCATACTACTTTGCTACTAAACACTTTGCTGCAGATATTAAGTTATCCAGGTGTGGTTGAATTGACAACTCAACTGCTAATACTTGAGAATATTCTTTGGCTCCCCTTGTGTCGAATCAATAAATTTGGGTTGAATACTCTACCCTCAAAAACTGTTGCGATCCCCTATACTTGTGGGTTATCAAGACTATTTTCTGGTGCCGTTGCCGGGGAGCATAGCTCTATTCTTTGAGTCACTTGGGATTTATATCTGCTGGTCACTATGAGGAACTTGAAAGACGAAAGAACTAAGATTTATCCCTCAACTACGAGGGGGGTTAAGGAACTGCATCTAGCTCTGCACTAGATTCTCATTCTGTTATGAGTAAGCTTGCGACACCTAAACTTGCTTCTGCTATTAATTCTGATATGTCGCATGTTCGCATGTTATTGATGATGCCACTTCTACTATGCATGATACTTATGATGAAACTACTTCTGTGCTCGATACTACTGTCCCATTAGGTGAATATCTTGATGAACAGCTTGCTAGGGTTAGAGAGAATAAAATAATTGAAAATGAAATTATTGAAGATAGTGATGATGAAGGTTCTCCCCCTAAATATGAATTGCCTGTTGTTCCTGAGGGTTATGTTATGGATGAAGAAACTGCTAGAGATTTTCTTGCTTGCAATGATAGATCTGATTTTAAGAAGTTATTAGCTAAACTGAAACAGAAAACTCTAAATGCTAGAATGAAACCTGACCCCGCTTTTGCTACTTCACCTATCTGTGTTGTTGATAAGGATTATGAATTCTCTGTTGATCTTGAAATAATTACTTTGGTTGAATCTGATCCTTTTTATGGCCTTGAATCTGAAACTGTTGTGGCACGTCTTACTAAGTTAAATGGTATAGCCACCCTGTTTACTAATGATGAGAAGTCTCGCTATTATTATATACTTAAGATATTTTAGTTCTCATTAAAGGGTGATGCTAAGACTTGGTTTAATTCTATTGATCCTGGTTGTGTGCATAGTCCCAAAGATATGATTTATTACTTCTCTGCTAAATATTTCCCTGCTCATAAGAAACAAGCTGCCTTGAGGGAAATATATAATTTTGTGCAAATTGAAGAAGAGAGTCTCCCACAAGCTTGGGGGAGGCTTCTCTGGTTACTTAATTCTTTGCCTGATCATCCTCTTAAGAAAAATGAAATACTTGATATCTTTTATAATGGACTAACTGATGCTTCCAAGGACCACTTGGATAGTTGTGCTGGTTGTGTTTTTAGGGAAAGAACAGTCGATCAAGCTGAATTGCTATTGAATAATATGTTGCCTAATGAAAATAATTGGACACTTCCTGAGCCAACACCGAAACCAACTCCGAAAAAGAGGGGAGTTCTATTTCTCAGTCTTGAAGATATGCAAGAGGCAAAGAAATCTATGAAAGAAAAAGGTATTAAAGCTGAAGATGTTAAGAATTTACCTCCTGTTGAAGAAATACATGGTCTTAATATACCACCTATTGAAGAAACACATGGTCTTGATAACCCGACACAGTTCTCTCTATAGATATGATAAAGTTGAAATCCCATCTACTAAGTTTCCTAGCCAATGTTTGGATGAATTTGATGACTATATGGCTAGACAAGAAAACTTCAATGTTTATGTTGGTAGAGAATTAAAGAGTAATTCTTATATGATTGGACGCTTGAGTAATTATATGGCTAGAGTTAAAGGTGAACTTAAACTCATTAGTTAATATGCTTCTATGGTTACCACTCAAGCAGAATAAGTACTTAAAGCTCAAAGTGATTTGCTCGATGAATTAAATAATAAACATGATTTTGCTGTTAGAGTGGCTACTAGAACTAGTAAAAGGACTCAGAAACCTTTGTATCCTGAAGGCCACCCTAAGAGAATTGAGCAAGATTCTCAGAGAAATAATTTAGATGCACCTAGTCCTTCTAATAAGAAGAAAAAGAAAAATGATAGGACTTTGCATGCTTCTAGTGAACCTGTTGTAGACACACCTGAGAATCCCAATGATATTTCTATTTTTGATGCTGAAACACAATCTGGTGATGAACATGAACCTAGTGATAATGTTAATGATAATGTTCATGTTGATGCTCAACCTAGCAATAATAATGATGTGGAAATTGAACCTGCTATTGATCTTGATAACCCACAATCAAAGAATCAACATTATGATAAGAGAGACTTTGTTTCTAGGAAGCACGGTAAAGAAAGAGAACCATGGGTTCAGAAACCCATGCCTTTTCCTCCTAAGCCATCCAAGAAAAATGATGGTGAGGATTTTAAGCGCTTTGCTCAAATGATTAGACCTATCTTCTTACGTATGCGCTTAACTGATATGCTTAAAGTAAACCCTTATGCTAAGTACATGAATGATATTAGGCGGCTGCTACAAATCAGCCAGGTGATGTGTACGAGTTGTAAACCGCTTCCGTAGCCGTTCGATTGGAAAAATACCCACCATCCGATTCGAATCGAACCTGGGCCACCTGCGGGCGTTTTCTGTTGATCGCCCGTTGCAACGAGCTGCGTGCTGCAACATAACAACGGCCAAAACAGACCGCGCCCCACCTGACCCCCGCAGATTGCAGGCGGCGGCAACTGCCGCTCCACCCACCCCCGGCTGCCCACCCTCCGGCGCCGCTCCACCGCCAAAATTCCACCTCTGCAACGCCTCCGGCAGTGCCCCGCCGCCGTGAATCATAGCAGCAGCAAGTTCTCCTCCACCCCCGTGCATCTACCCGATGGCGCAGTGTATCTACAGAGATATGCTCGCCTCCGTCTCAGCTCCAACCTCCCATGGATCCATTGCATCCAGGTGGACGGATCCAACTCCGGTGAACTACGTAGCACCTGCTTCAAGTAACTACCGAAATCCATCGATCTTCTTCCTAGAAAATCCGCCTTCTACTATCAATTCCTCTGCAAATTGGGTAAGTTCCTAAAGAACCCTAGTGCACATGTTTGTATTCCTTGCTGCGATGGTGCTTCGAAATTGGTATTCAGGCATTAGTTGTGATTGTAAACTTGAAGCTTAGAAACTGGATCAGGCACTGTCTAGCACACTATCCATGAAAAAAAGTTCAGAAAAAAACTGTCAAGTTCATAAAAGTTCAGAGTGCTACACTAAAGTTCAGAAAGTTCAGTTAAGTTGATATTTCCAAATGGTATAGTAGATAGAGAATGTTCTTATTGGAAAATTCAGGAAACTGGAAATTGGTACTAGTATGTTCCAATCTGGATAATGTAAAAAAAAACGGATACGACTGAGCATTTATATACAGAAAACATTTGTTTTATATATTGTTGCATAGAACAAAAACATTCCTGGTGTATTATTGACTTTTGTTGCACTTATAGGGTGCTGGTGAAAGGACAGGAGGTGAAGAGAGCTATGCACAACAGCATGTTGCGGAAAATGGAGAGATAAATTCAGATGCCGGGCACAACTCAACTGCTGCAATGTATGATGATGATCAAGAGGATGATGACATTTCATCTCAGCCACTTATGCCCTATGTTGGCATGCAGTTTGACTCTGTTGACGATGCCAAAACATTCTACAATGAATATGCATTCAAGATGGGCTTTGGCACGCACATAAGTGCTTCTAAAAACAGCCAAAAGAAGGGTCCTCCGACACTTATCAAGCGGGTTTTCCAGTGTGTCCATGCAGGGAAGCCGGAAGGTGAAAGTAGTGGTGCTTCTGAAGGTCTCTCGGTGGGAGGAGCCTCGTCTAGCAAACAAAATTGGTTCGAAATGAATGTCACAAGCAAGCGTCAAAAAAATAGGCTGCTGTGATATGAATGCAAAGCTCACCTCATAGTTGGGCTAAGGGGCAATAAGTGGATTGTATCACATTTTGTTGCAAAACATACACATCCTCTAATGCCACAGCCAGAGCTTGTACGCTACTACCGCTCACACCGCAACATTCCAGAACAAGATATGGATCTCATACTGACTATGCATGATGTAAACTTCTCAACTTCGTCGTGCATGGGACTGCTTGGAAGGGTGCGTGGCGGAGACCGAGAAATACTACCATATGTCAAGAGGGATGTTTCAAATGTTCGGTCCAAGCTGCAACAAAACCTAAATCTCCGAGACATGGATTTCACAATTGAGTACTTTAAGAGGCGGCAAGCTAAGAACCCTCAATTCTACTATGCAACAACGGTTGATAAGGAAATAAACTCTGTCACAGGGCTGTTCTAGGTGGATGGGAGGACAAGGGCATTGTACCCTAAGTACAAAGATTGTATTTTCTTTGATACAACATTCTGCACAAATTGATACAACATGCCATTCACTCTGATTGTTGGAGTGAACAACCACTTGCAAACGGTGCTACTGGGTTGTGCATTGCTACCAAATGAACAGATTGAAACTTTCAAGTGGGTGTTCCAGCACTTTTTGCTTGCAATGAACAATGAACACCCACTCAACATTATGACCGACCAGGACCAAGGCCATGGAAACTGCCATATCTCAAGTCCTGCCCAACACGGTGCATAGATGCTGCAAATGGCACGTCTAGCAAAAAGCTCGTGAGAAGTTGGGAAGGATAATGAGCAGGGATGAGGTTTTTGAGCAAGCTTTCTACACGTGCATCAACGATCCCGACACGGTTGATGAATTTGAAGAGAACTGGCGGCATATGATACATTGCTTCGACTTGGTTGATAACAGGCATCTATGCAATATGTGGAAGACTCGGCACACATGGGCTCCAGCGTTCTTCCATAAGTGCTTTTTCCCCTTTACAAGCACTACGGGGAGGTCAGAGGGACTAAACTCCTACTTCAAGACATTTGTTAATCCTCATGACTCAGTGTGGAGGTTTGTGCAACAGTATGAGGTGCTGCAGGAGACCATGCTAGACCGTGAGGACAATCAAGCTTTCATTGGTGCTGCAACCACAGCCCCACTTTACTCACGGTACAATATTGAGCGTCAGGTCGTTGGTTTCTACACCGGCAGTGTGTTTGGCAAGTTTCAAGCAGAAGTGATTGCCTCCACATGTTTTGTGATGAACCAAGTTCCTTCTCATGACATTGGAAGCATGAGATTTGAGCTCTTTTCAAATTACTATGAAGACCCCAAGATATTTACAGTAAATGTAATGATGCCAGAAGAGATATTTGAGTGCAGTTGCAATTGTTTTGAAATGAATGGCATCATATGTGCCCACATCATTAGAGTCATGGTGCACCTCAATGTGTAAGATATACCGCAACGCTACTTGCTAGAAAGGTGGTCAGAACGAGCAACAACACCAACCGGCAGTAGTGGGCATCTTCTCGATTTCGGGCTCCCTTCAAACAATACACTCAAGTATAACTCATTGTGCAGGAAACTCACCTTGTTGGCCTGCCAAGCTTGTAGCAATGATGTTGGCTACAAAATACTAAATGATGCAGCTAATACGCTTGAGCCAATTATAGTTGCAGCAAGGAGAGGAGAACTACTAGAGCAGCAGGAAGCACAACAGCAGCATCCAACCCAGCATCAGAGCACGACACATGGGAAAAGGCAGCCAGCCCATCAGCAATACAATCCACAAATGCAGCAGCAACAACCACCACTTCAACCAAAGGAACAACAAACCAAGCAGCCATGGCAAAAACAGCCAGATCTCCCAACGCAACAACAACAAGCGACCACCCCACCGGTAGCACAAGATACTGGGGATGGACCCATGCTTCAAAATCCAGCACGTGTGCCGAAGAAGGGTCGACCGACGGAAAAGTCTAGACAAAGAAAGACTTTACTTGAGCAACGAGAAGATGCTCAAAAGAAGAAGGCGAAAACAGATGAGAAGAGGAAAGAAAACAAGCCCAAAAGTAAACCTGAACCAAAGAAGAAAACAGATGTCTGTTCGTATTGCAAATAATTAAATCACAGTGTTATAGCATGTGAGTTACTGAAGGCTATGATGGTTGTCCAGAAATGCAACTACTGTCACGAGCCTGATCATGCAGTGAAGCATTGTCCCTACCTAAGGGCTGCGATGTCAATGGAGGCTGGTGTCGCTAGAGCAACAGAGCTTGGCCTCTGAAGAAATTTAACAGAAGAAAATTGTCATGAAGAAAAACAATCTCAATTACTTCATACGAATGTGTTTGGTGTACCTCCCTGCATGAACTATTTTTTTGTGCTAGTTTTGGTCACATGAGAAAGTCTGCTTAACACATGTAAAATAGCTCTTTTTTGCACAACAAAAACATTTGTGCTTATATTGTGTTGTTGGACAAGTGAGGATGTCTATTTCAACGTATATTTGCAGTGGCTATATTGTGTTTATTTTCTCAGAAATTGCTTTTTGGTGTGCCTATGTATGAGTATTGGACAAAAATAATGATGTGTGATTACCTGTTAGTGCCTCCTTATTGCTCCATTGAGACAAATCAAATTTAAAAACAGAACCATGATTGAAGCTATCCTGATGCTTCATGGAACAAAAAGAAAGAAAAATGTTACTGGATTGAGACATTTATGCAACAACTTTCATTTGCAGCAGAAAGCGCTTCTTGCGGGGAAAACTAAAAGATTCGCTATAGGGGTCGCGATACTGCTTCCTGGAAGCATTTCAAAAGGAAAAATGTGGAAATGTATATAAAACCTAGTCAGAACCTGTGACATTGGTTTTCAAACATTCCAACTAAAAACTATAGAAAATAACACACAGTGATGATATATTCATCATGGATGAAACGTGTTGCAATAAATTTTTGACAATGATAGAAGGGGTACCAAAAAGATACATGTGAGGAGAGCGAAACATATTTCATTAAAGGCGGTGTATCAATATCGGAATACCCATTCAAGCATAGAAGCGACATAGAAACATGTCGAAGCGCATGCGGGTGGCATGTCTAACACAAAAGTACAATCGCAGCATGGAGATTACATCGTTATGAAGAAAAATGGCATCTTGTTTACAAACTACAGTCACCAGATAAGAGCATCTTGCTTCAGCAACCAGTACCCCCCTTGATGTTGACGACGAGAAGTGATCTTCAATCAAAGTTCAAGCAACTTCTTCAACTGCTCTGCAGGATACAAAGTATTGCTGGGATGCTTCAACAGATCTGCTCCGATACGTTTCCGGAGATTGGGGATACAACTCTGTGATAATCAAAAAAGAAATGAACAAAAAGCAGGGGATTAAATGGATAGATATTTTTTTATAAAATCCCAACTAAAACAACAATATACTCCTATTTATAGAAAAATTGTACCTCATCAAAATGCTTCTGACAATACCATCGAAGTTTTCCAAGAATAGAATTGCATAGAAGCCACAATTATAACTGAAAAATACACAACCCCACAATTCAATCTCTGTATTTTGAAACATAAAATCAACATAGCTCTTGATCAAGAGAAAAAATACTTACTTTGTTGATTGCTTTGGGTAAACTGGGGTGATCTTCTCGAAGCAACTAAGATCAAATTTGAATGAATATTCACTGCTTGCAACTTTCTTTATGTTTGTGATCTGGTTGGATGCAACACAATAAAAAAACAGATTGAAATGTTAAAAAAAGAAGTTGCGTGTGTTTTGAATCATAAAGATTCGAAGGATAAAAAGAATAAAGCAAATAAACACAATATATTGGTCAATCTCCAAAAAGCAAAAATAACTCATTACCACATTGTTGGTTGCCTTATGCAGCAATGTAATATCCATCTGGTTCGTGATAGAGTCAAAAACATTGAATTGCTTATGCAACAAGTTGACAACAACTACAGCCCAATGCTTATTCTGAACGACAGTAATGAAGAGTTGCGATGCAACAGAAAGCAACTAGATGTTAAAAAAGCAGGGTGCAAAATAAGGTAGAAAAATGAGTCTGAAAATGACATAGGGGGCAAGCAGCAAACTTACTAGATCGCTTTTTGAAATCTGGTTATTTTCACAAGCCCTTCTGAACTCTCTTTCACACTTCTTGGGATCAAACAGATCAGGATCCATCACTAATTGAGTCTAAAAACGTAAAGAATAAAATGAAACAAGATAACACAAACCAGCTGAGTCTAAATACATTGCGAATAAATGAAAAAGAAAACAAGATGTAGGGAACACTAACCCCCATAAACACTGAGAATGCAAACTTCTTTGGCTTTTTCTTGTTGTAGATCTGCTCCAAGTTGAAGGTTTTTAGATAGAGTGTCATTACATCGCAGTCAATCTCAGCTCGTGGCTTTAAGGAGACATGGAAGTTCTGGAGGGATGTGTGAAACCCCTCTATTTCAATGAAATCAGGACTGCAAAACAGAAAACACCGATCAACCACATGTTTCAATAAGGGGGAGAACACAAGGTATAAACCAAAAGAATGCAAAAAACAAAAAAGACTCACATTGGTTGGTCTTTCTTTGCTCTTGTTATCTTGTACCTACTCAACACATACTGCTGGTACAATGCATCATCGTTCCGGTCGATCTTAATCTTCTTCATCTTTGGAATGTTGTCCGGAGGCTGGGCTGTTCTTTTCTTAACTACCTTCTTCACAGGACCAATGTGCACGCTGCTGGCCTCGACATTCTTCTCCACTGGCTCATGCAACTATGCTTCTGATCGGTCTTGTTGCACTGGCACAAAGACAAAACAAAAATGATGAGAAAAGAGAAAAAAACATTAAAAAACTGCATTAACTAAACACCACATATAGTTTAACAAAAGATTGAAGGAGAGTAGATGACCAAAAAAGGACAAACCTGAAGATACAAGTGGAACTGGGATTGTGATTGGAGAAGCATCGTATATGGGTTCCCGGATGTCAGCTGACTTGGGAAGCTTTGAATCAGTGTTAAAACAAGGAACCGATGCTTCGTGTTGCACAGGAAACTTTGTGCTGTTGCTCTGCCTTGCAGGCTGGGGGGTGCTGTCGAAGGTAGGCCCTCCAGAAACCGGTTGTTGCAAATCAGGGGGGCCCAAGGCGATTTCGAGTTTTCACAAATTTCCTTGCGGTCTCAGCATCCATGTTGAACCATTCGTAGTCTTCAGTTCCCTCTTTGAACAGACTACAAGAAGGACCATCATCAAATTCCAATGCAAGCCCTTCCAACGCAGCAATTGTACCCTGTGATAAAATCACCCTCTCACCCTCGCCACCAACACCTGACACTTTCGAATCTCCCTCAATAACTTCAGGAACTACCATCTCCTCCCGTTCCCCCTTATCGTGTCCCAGATGCACATCTTCCTTCCCAAGTTTATCGCAACTCTCACTTCCATCCAAACCAATGTCTTGATGATCTCCATTCTGGTTGGTCTCAGAACAACCTGCAACTTCCTTTTCAACCTCACATTCTTGTGCTGCAGGACTCATGTGGGGTGCAGGGCTAGTGTGGGTGGGAGCCCTGGTTTGATCTACACCTGTTGCGTTGGCTGCACTGCCTGCATTGCCTGCTGGAGCATGAAAAGTAACATTTTCGAAGATCTGCTCCTTGGTACTTGCTGCGGTGGAGTTTGCTTCGACCAAGATAGATGCTACGCGCTTACAGAACTTTGACTGCATAAGTTGACCAAATGATGTCAGAACATTCTTCACTTGTGCTGCATACAACTGCTTGTGCTTCTCATATATTGGTATCATGTGCTCTGGATTCTGGATAATAGAAATAAAAACGGTTGAAACATATGAAAATCAACAAAAATGTAAGCAAAATGGGACAACAAATGAAGGAAAATTGAAACATAGATATTTAATGAAAGCAAAAAGTGTGCATGCTTACTTCCAATTCTTGACTTGAAGGCAGCGGGTGCAGCCACTCATCTAGAGACCCACACACATTGCCACCAATCTCACTCCCATCCATGACTGGTTTGCTTGGTGGTATCTCGGGAATGTTTGCATCTCCACTAGCTCCCTCCGCAGTGTTGTTCTCGCGATCAGCTTCATTGCAGCCCTCAAGAGATACATATGGCGTCTCTGGCAAACGGCGAAGCTGCGAATAGCAAACAGTCCAAAAAGGTTAATCACCAGATCAACAGGGCAGCAAAAAAACAAAAGAGAGAGAGAGAGAGATGAAACTTAAGAAAGGAAAAAAATGAGCTCTTACATTCCGTTTTCCAAATTCAATCTTATCAAGTCTGAGCTTGTTCTTATCAATTTCTTCTACCAAATCGAAGTCTTTGTTGCGTACAAAACATGCCCTTGGGAGAGACTAGTCAATTCTATGCTCCGAAACCAACACCCGAGGCACATCGACAAAGTCTATAAAAATTATCTTCAACAAGCACAAAAAATCATTGTGAGCATAAATTGTTTGGAAAAATATACTAGAACCCAAAATAATATAAAAATGGCGAAAAGTTGCAAGCTGATGGGGCATACTGCAAACATTGGCAGACAACCGCCGATCCAAAAGCCACTTTTCCCTGCCTCCCTCTTCCGTTGGTACTTCTTCACCTCCTTTAACGTAGCAGCCAAGAAGTGATCATCCCATGCAAACTCATCAATCTTGTGCATGTCCACCAAACTCGCAAGATACTATAGGGGTACCATGTTGCTAGTCCCAGGAGATAGCACAACAGCGATACATAATAGCAGCCATGTCCTATTTATACTAACAACATCATCCTCCCCTACATCCTTGAGCACTTGAATACAATGCTTCATTAGAGCCCTTGACCCTACTCGGTAAGGTTCACGGAGCACATGTGGCTCATTCCTCCTCAACAGCTCCACTGGCCTTGCCCCAGAAGGGACATTAAAAAAATTCCGCACCATGTCTTTTGTAAAGAATATAGACTTCTTTTTGTGACTACAAAAAATAGATGCAACAACTCATATAACAAAACAACACCAATTGCAACAAAGAAAAAAGAAAGAACCACAAAAAAGGAACAAGGGAAAAGGGGGGAGTAGAAGCAACTGGTTGTGTTTGCATACCTAAACAACGCCATTTCTGGGTCAATTTTCATGACTACCCAATCGAGCAGATCAGCCGGCACAGAGAAAGAGCTGATATTCAAGAGGGAACCAAAGCTGCCTTTGCTCATAACTTCCTTCTTCTTCTGGGACTGACTATCTGCAACCTGCCGTAACCGAGTGGGTGAGAAACGGGTTGAGAATGACCCATCAGCCGTATATTCATCATCCTCCATGCTGCAAAAAAGAAAGGAAGGAAAAGGGAAAATATCCATGAGGATGAATGTAAAGACAAAACAAAGGAGTACCATTGCAATTTCCACTCCTACAGTAGATAATTCACTACACTACATCGGAAAAACTGATCTGAACATCAATATATTCTAACAAAATAATTAGTTCACTATACTACATTCTTAACGCAAAAATATTTTACTGCCATACAACTAACAAAAATTGACATGAAAACCTATTGTACATCTGAAATTTGAGGAAAGAAAATATTATGGTGCAATACAACTAACAACAAAATAGACATGAAAAACCTACTGTACATCTGAAATTTGAGACTAGTAAACCAGGGTATCTACAGATAGCACACATGAACCCTACTGTAAATCACCTAATTCAGAAAAAAAAAGGAGGTGCTGCAATCTGCATTTATATCTGAACCAAGAAACTACACATAGACAACATGCAACCTACTTCAACCTCGGAATGGTTTGGATTGGCTGTCATTGGATTGGACGAAATAGGCTAAGGTATTACGTTAATTTAGTTTGGTCTGGGCTATACTTTTTTTTGGGCTGGATCGGTTTGGTCTGGACAGAGACCAATTGGTCTCAAACAGTTTCAGCTCATAATTTGAAACCAAACTGAGCCACCAAATCGTTGGAGCAGCCTCGGGGCGGCCACTTCTGCTATGCTAGGGGTTGCTCGGCTGAGCTCCGGCCAACGTCCCTCCCTCCCTCCCTCCCTCCCTCCCTCTCTCTCTCTCTCTCTCTCTCTTGCCACCGAACTAAGACGCCGCTGCCGGCAACCAAGTCACGTACATATGCTCTATAGATGAGATGTTGCCACCGAACCAAGACGCCACCGGCAACCAAGTTGCATACATATGCTCTGTAGGTAAGATGTTGCCACCGAACCAAGACGCCGCAGCCGGCGACCAAGTCACGTACATATGCATCGGTGTTACACAGCGGTGCACCACCAGCCGGCATGTCCGTCTGCTACTTCACTGACTGCAACAAGGTGCATCAACAACCTGGGTGTTCAGTAACGGATATGAGTATGAAAGCATCAGCAGGTACCCACATGTCCATAGTTTCAGATTTTGGGCACAAATCGATTTTAGGAAATGGGCTGGATTGGTTTGGTTTGAAAGCACAAAGCACATTGGTAAGTTTGAAGCCTTGGCTTGTGCTGCAATGTAACTGTTAGTTCAGCTGCAAAATTTTGCCCCTAGTAAACTGAAGAAAACTGAACCCAAACTGAACATCCTGCGCCCCCAGCCGACGCCGACGAACACCACCATCAAACACAAAACGCGGCACCCAAAATCACCGGAAACACCACTTCCTGCCTAGCAGCTCCGACAAGCCCAACCCCACCCTGTGCTACTCCCCCTCCTACGAAGCAGCTCCGACGAGCACAACCCCCCTCCCCCTTCCCCCGCGCTACTACCCCTCCTACGAAGCAGCTCCGACGAGACCAAGCCCAACCTCCACTACTCCATCCTTCACACGAACAGAACTGCACCGATGCCTTCCATTCACTGGTCTAATTTTGAGATCTGAAAAACATACCTAGCCTCGGGGTCGCCGTCGGCCATGGAGAGCAACGATGATGCGCGCGTCCTCGCTCCCTCCCTACCCGCCGGCGCCGCCGTTCCTTTGCCTCGCTGCCGGGCTGACCGTCGCATCCCAGGTTGCCGGATCTACGCGAGCGGTGAAGGTGGAGGAGAAAACGAGACAGAAATGGGGAGGGTCAAGGCAGAGAGGAGTGGTCTGGCCCGATGTTGCAATGGACAGTGAGCAAACCAATACACCTGGTCGGGCCGCGCGTGAACCGACCGAGACGATAAGGCTGGTAGGTAGTAACTTACACGCTTCCCTAGACTATGTTACTACCTCTATAGTAGGTAGGAACATCTATGTAGTATCATGCAACGATGTATTTATTAGGTTATAGACTCATTGTTTCTTAGAGTGTGTGATGTTCCGGTAACTTAGCTAGTTATCACAAGCACCTCTTTCTTCATTAAATATGTGTCACATAAGCAAAGTTGTATTGGAGTGTGTGATGTTACTCCTAAGTTCCTCCCCATTGTGACCAGCCTAAGAGCCGCACCCGCGATCCGACGGCTCTCCAGGAGGTTTGCGCGAGAGAAAGATAAAGTCGGCTGAAAACAAATGTTTTCCATGATATTATCTATACCTACTAATAAAGCAAGGTGCGTTTCTCCAATTTTTTCATTCGTTCACCATCAAAAAAAAAAATTTCTAATTGAGGTTGTACTAAAGTTTTGTCCCTACGTCTATCACAAAAGGAAAACGCCAGATTACATACATGGGCTCCTTGAACTGTGGCATAGGAAAGCCAGCCCCATTATTTTCGTGTCCATGTAGGTGGGAAAAAGCTATTTGTCGTCGCGAGCGTAAGATACTCGCAAATTCGCAGGGGGGGCAAGCTGGGCTGGCCCGTTTTTTTTGTTTTGTGTGATGTTTCTATTTTTCTTTTTCGTTTCTTTCTCTTTTTCTTTGGTCTTTTTTCCTTTCAAGTTTTTTCCCTTTTTTTGTAAATTCAAAATTTTCAAAAAGTTCGTAATATGATAAAATTTTGACTTTTTAAAAAATGTTCAGAATTATAAAATATATTCCATTTTGAAAAATGTTCAGAACATTAAATATTTGTTCCCATTCCAAAATAGTCACAAATTCGCACAAGGCGTCCGAGCTGGGCTGAACCATTTTGTTTTTTTGTACTATGTCATGTTTCTATTTTTATTTTTCCATTTCTGTCTATTTTTCTTTCCTATTCTTTTATATTTTTTCAAGTTTATTTTTCTTTCTCCGTTTTTTTCGTAAATTCGAAAGTTTCATAAAGGTCCATAATATCAAAAAAATTATTTTTTTTAAAATGTTCAGGATTTTAAAATATATAGCGTTTTGAAAAATGTTCAGAATATTAAATCTTTGTTCTCATTCAAAAATTGGTTTAGATTTTTAAAACAATGTTCCATTTTTCTTTGTGTTTTCCAAAGTTGTTTGAGATTTTTTTTAAAGAATTTAAAAAATGTTATAAATATGAAAAATATTCTTGTTTTAGTGAAATGTTCGCAAATTCAGAATAATGTCAAGAAACACATTTTCAAAAATTGTTCTAAATGTTCAAAATATGTTTCATTTTTCAAAAAAAACACAAATTCAAAACATGTTCATGTTATTATGAAAGGTTTATGTTTTCAAATAAAATTGTGAATTTTGAGTGTTTCATATTTTGTTGTGTATTTATGAAAATGTAAAGAATTTCAAAAAATGTTTGGGAATTTCAAAATTATTCATGTTTTCAGGAATGTTCAACAATTTATATTTTTTAAACAGTTCAAGATCAATGTTTCCAATTTGACGTTAGAGTATGATCTTAAAGGTTTGAGCTGGCCATTGTTTGGTAGGACTCGTTTCTTTGAGTGGCTAGTAGCACATAGTCGGGTCTTTGAGGGCATGATTTTGATCCCTCAACTCATCATTTTTTTGAATTTTTTTTGTGCCTTACTAACACAGGTCGTCTTGGCGCCTACCAGTGTGCGTTCCATGCCCTATTTTACGCAACTAGCATCATATAGTAGCCCCCACGCAGTTGGCCCAAGAAACAAATTGCTCCATCGCATAGGTTGTATTATGCCTCAGCCGCGCTCCCCTACTGGGTCGTTCGAGGGAGCAAATTTTTTTCCTTGGGCCAATAAAAGAGAATATATTGGTTTGGCTCGAATAAAAAAATTGTGGGCACACGAGCGCTAAAATAATCAAAGAGAATAAACCCTAATAGAGAAGGGACATTGGTGTCTGGTTATGCGCTAAATATGCTAACGAAATGGGATTTATGCGCTACAATCAGTAATCCATCCGGTTGTGCCATCGTAAGAAAGAATGGTCGAAGCAACTGTGCCCAAAGGTCACCGCATAACTATCAAATGAGGAGGCAGACACAACCCCTAGACAGAGGCGGACCCCAAGGAAAAAAGGCACGAGTTGGATGGTTGCCGCCATGCCGACTAACGCCATCACTATCAAGATCTCACGGAACAAATATGACCCACGAGAAGACCACAACTCCTCTCTCTATTGCACCGCTATGAGATCATTTTTGGTGGACACATCAACTATCTCTCCCATTGCTTCTCCAAAGAAACATCTCTCCCGTTGCAACGCACGGGCATATGTGCTAGTTACAAATAAAAGAAAGATATCGAAAACTGAAATTTCCATCATGCTTGCTAATTATACTTTTAAGGGTGGAATACCTAAGAAACTTGGAGATCCAGTAGTACCAACTATATCATGCTCCATTAAAAGAAACTATGTTAAAACTGCTTTATGTGATCTTGGAGCCGGTGTTAGTGTTATGCATATCTCTTTATATCATATACTTGAATTGAATAAGTTGACACCTACTGAAATATCTTTGCAAATGGCTGATAAATCAACTGCTATACCTGTCGATATTTCTGAGGATGTGCCTGTTATGGTTGCAATCGTTACTATTTTAACGGACTTTGTTATTCTTGATATTCCCGAGGACGATAGTATGTCGATTATCCTTGGTAAACCCTTTTTGAATACTGCAGGGGCTGTTATTGATTGCAACAAAGGCATGTCACTTTTCAAGTTAATGGTAATGAGCATACGGTACACTTTCCGAGGAAACAACCTCAAGTTCATAACATCAATTCTATTGGAAAAATTCCAACTATCATTATTGGAGGTTTTGAATTTCCTCTTCCTACTGTCAAGAAGAAATATGATATTCTTATTATTGGGGATGTGCATATCCCCGTTGAGGTAACCTAGTGTTATTCGAAATTTCTCCGGTTCCATGTTATTCGGAATGAGTTTGTTAACAAGACTTGATCAACCTGGTAGTGGATTCCTTTTGATGAGCATGAGATGGCTGAAACTAGAAGGCACAACCTTCTGTACCCTCCTTTTACTTTCTGTTATTTAGTTTAAATAAAGCAAAAATAGTATTTTTTGTCTGTTTTTTGAATTATCCATACAATAAAAAAATATTCCAAAAATAAAAGTTCTCCAAATGCCCTGCAAATTTTGTATGATTTTTTCTGGAATATTTAAGAATATTTGGCACCGAGAACACAGCAGGGGGAGCTGGCACCTGGCCACGAGGGTCCAGGGCGCGCCCCTGCCTCATGGGCCCACGGTGGCACCCCTCCACTTATTCCTACACCCACACACTTCTTCCTCCCTAAAAAATCACCATACAGCTCAAGCACGAGTTCTAGCTCACTTTGCTGCCATTTTCGATCTCCTTTCTCAAAACTCCATTCACAAAACTGCTTTGGGAGATTGTTCCTTGGTATGTGACTCCTCTAATGGTCCAATTAGGTTTTGTTCTAGTGCTTTATTCATTACAAATTTTTGCTGCATAGGTGACCCTGTTCTTGAACTTGCATGTCAAATTTATGAGGTCCCAAGTAATTCTAATGCATGATATAGGCTCTAGGCACTTGTGGGAGTAGTTGCTATCAGTTTTGTTGAGTTTGATTCACTTTTATTTTGAGTTACTAAAAATTTCAGAAATTTTCAGAAAATGATTAAGAGATTTTTTAGGGGCTCTTCTAGCCAAGGCTCTAAGGATAAGCAAGCTAAGGAGAATGAAAAGGCCAAGTATAATCTCCCCCGTGTGGCGGAAATACGACCGTGTGAATGGCCTTGTGATGATTTCCTGAGAGCAGTCGGGATTTATAAAGACTTTTATTTTTTGGCTGATGATGCGGGCCTCACCGACTTCCTCCACGACCAGGCTGAACAGTATCTCTTACTCACCAATACTTTCATGCAAAATTTCTACTTTTATCCGAAGAAATCACCTCCTTCAGTAGCGTTTCATTTATATGATGTGGCTAGGGAGATGTCACTATATGAATTTTGCACAGTTTGCAAGATACCTTTTGGGGGCAGTTTAGAGGAACCACATCGTAAAGATGTGGATGGATTTATTGATACCATTACTGTAGGGAAAACAAGGAAGGTTTCCGATGCAAGAATTACTAGCATACATTTTCCTGTTTTACGCTACTTTGCAATATTTGCTAGTCAATGCTTAATTGGTCGCGGAAACTGTGGAAACCTTAGTGTTAATGATATTATTATTTTGTTCCATGATTTATTTCGTGATAACTCTGTTAGTATGGGCGCTATTATTGCTAAAAGATTAAGCCTGAACCATACAAAGGGCCCCATCTTTGGAGGTATTTATGCTGCACGCCTTGCTAAACATTTCAGGATACCTATTAGGCATTTTGAGAAAGAGGAAAAGCTGTTGCCCCCTACTTTTCTAGATCATAAGAGCATGGTAGCACATGAGTTTATTGTTAATAATGATGATAAGATGCTTTTGTATAATTTGAGATTTAATAAGAAACATAGTGAGACTATTATCTTGCCAGCGCCCTCTTTGTTTGATTTAACTGCAGGCCATTACCTCGTCTTGCCAACGGCCGTTTACGCGTATCGGGCCCAGACATCAGCCCTAGAGCCCGAGCCGGAACCGCCACTTAACCCTTACCATCCATCATCTTATCACTAGGATCCGGAGGAGATCGCCAGCCAGTGGCAATATGATGACACTCCTCAGTACACCGGAGAGAGTAGCCATGATCCATGGGCATAGACCAACTTAGGCCAAAAGCATAAGCTTGGGGCAGTACGTATTTCTCACTGACATTACATTCATGTTCACACACTCATTCTAGTTGTCGGTGCTCATACTTTTTCACTCTACTATCCATGCTAGTTTAAATTCTTCTTCTAGTTTTCTTCTTGTGTGTTTGAAAAACCTTAAGAAAAACAACAAAAAAATTATTACTTAGTTTACTTTCCATGCTTGTAGTAGTAATTAAAAGAAAACCCAAAAACATTTCTTGTTCTTCTTTTGCTTGTTGGGAGCTTTCCCGTGTAAATAGTTTTATTTCTTTTCTTTCCTTTGGGGGTCGAGAGGAGAAGACCATAATGAAAATGTTTAAGTGGCTCTCGTATATATTGTTGTTGATTTAACCAAGAGCCCATATTACCTTGTCTTCTCCATTGAATTGAATGCTTGCAGATTCCAGCTTAGTCCAATCACGTGCACTATTATTGTTATACACACTGTTCGGTCGTGCGAGTGAAAGGCAATAATGACGATATATGATGGACTGATTGAGATGAGAGGAGCTGGTATGAAATCGACCTCTCTTGTTTTTATAAATATGATTAGTTCATTGTTCCTGATTCAGCCTATTATGAATAAACATGTTAGCAATGATAATTAGAGATTATAGTTGCTTATGCCAGCTAGGAGCTTATAATGGTTTACCTTGCGTGCCAACATGCTATCAAAATGGTTGTGATGTGGTATGATAGGGTGGTATCCTCCTTTGAATGATTCGAGTGACTTGACTTGGCACATGTTCACGCATGTAGTTGAAACAAAATCAACATAGCCTTCATGATATTTGTGTTCATGGGGGATTATATCCTACTCATGCTTGCACTCGGTGTTGATTAATTTTAATGCATGTTCATGACTGTTGTCACTCTCTCAGTTGGTCGCTTCCCAGTCTCTTTCTAGCATTCACCTGTACTAAGCAGGAATACTGCTTGTGCACCAAACTCCATAAACCCCAAAGTTATTCCATATGAGTCCATCATACCTTCCTATATGCGGTATCTACCTGCCGTTCCAAGTAAATTTGTATGTGCCAAACTCCAAACCTTCAAATGAATCTATTTTGTATGCTCAAATAGCTCATGTATCAACTAGGGATGTCTGTATCTTCAATGCTAGGTGGGTTATTCTCAAGAGGAGTGGACTCCGCTCCTCATTCACGAGAAAATGGCTGGTAACTGAGATGCCCAGTCCCATGCTCAAATCAAATCAAAATAATTAAACAAAACTCCCCCAGGATTGTTCCTAGTTGGAGGCACCCATTGTTTCGGGCCTATAATGTGTGTAGCATGGAAGATATCGAGATCTCATAGTTGTTATGTTGACAGTGAAAGTATACCGCTCAAAATGTTATTCATCTCTATTTCAAAATCGAGCTCTGGCACCTCTACAAATCCCTGCTTCCCTCTGTGAAGGGCATGTCTATTTACTTTTATGTTGAATCATCACCCTCTTATTAAAAAGCACCTGCTGGAGAGCACCGCTGTCATTTGCATGCATTACTATTAGTTTATATTGGGTATGACTGGATCTCTTTTACCATGAATTACAATGTTTAGTCGGTCCTTGGTCTTTAAAGGTGCTCTGCATTTATGTTTTGCGGTCTCAGAAAGGGCTAGCGAGATACCATCTTGTTATATCATATTATGATTATTTTGAGAAAGTGTTGTCATCCGAGATTTATTATTATTGCTCGCTAGTTGATTATGCCATTGATATGAGTAAACATGAGACCTAAGTGTTATTGTGAATATAGTTAGTTCATAATCTTTGTTGAAAACTTGAATGTTGGCTTTACATATTTACAACAATAAGAGAAAACAGAGTTTGTAAAAGTTTTTCTTTATCACTTTCAGTTTATCAACTGAATTGCTTGAGGACAAGCAAAGGTTAAGCTTGGGGAGTTGATACGTCTCCGTCGTATCTACTTTTCCAAACAATTTTGCCCTTGTTTTGGACTCTAACTTGCATGATTTGAATGGAACTAACCCGGACTGACGCTATTTTTAGCAGAACTGCCATGGTGTTATTTTTGTACAAAAATAAAAGTTCTCGGAATGACCTGAAAATCCATGGAGCAACTTTTCAGAATAAATAAAAAATACTAGCGAAAGAATCAGCGTCAGGGGGCCCACACCCTATCCACGAGGGTGGGGGGCACCCCCTCCCCTAGGGCGCGCCCCCTGCCTTGTGGGCCCCCTGGACGTCCACCGACCTCAACTCCAACTCCATATATTTGCTTTCACGGAGAAAAAAATTAGAGAGAAAGTTTCATCGCGTTTTACGATACGGAGCCGCCGCCAAGCCCTAATCTCTCTTGGGAGGGCTGATCTGGAGTCCGTTCGGGGCTCTGGAGAGGGGGATTCGTCGCCGTCATCATCATCAACCATCCTCCATCACCAGTTTCATGATGCTCACCGTCGTGCGTGAGTAATTCCATCGTAGGCTTGCTGGACGGTGATGGGTTGGATGAGACTTACCATGTAATCAAGTTAGTTTTGTTAGGGTTTGATCCCTAGTATCCACTATGTTCTGAGATTGATGTTGCTATGACTTTTCTATGCTTAATGCTTGTCACTAGGGCCCGAGTGCCATGATTTCAGATCTGAACCTATTATGTTTTCATGAATATATGTGAGTTCTTGATCCTATCTTGCAAGTCTATAGTCACCTATTATGTGTTATGATCCGACAACCCCGAAGTGATAATAATCAGGATACTTCTCGGTGATGACCATAGTTTGAGGAGTTCATGTATTCACTATGTGTTAATGCTTGGTCTGGTAAGGAGGCCTTAATATCCCTTATTTTCCACTAGGACCCCGCTGCCACGGGAGGGTAGGACAAAAGATGGCATGCAAGTTCTTTTCCATCAGCACGCATGACTATATTCGGAATACATGCCTACATTACATTGATGAATTTGAGCTAGTTCTGTGTCACCCTATGTTGTAACTGTTACATGATGAACCGCATCCGACATAACTATCCGTCACTGATCCAATGCCTACGAGCTTTTCACATATTGTGCTTTGCTTATTTACTTTACCATTGCTACTATTACAATTACTACAAAACTGCTACCGTTACTTTTGCTACTGTTACCGTTACTTCCATACTACTTTGCTACTAAACACTTTGCTGCAGATACTAAGTTATCCAAGTGTGGTTGAATTGACAACTCAACTGCTAATACTTGAGAATATTCTTTGGCTCCCCTTGTGTCGAATCAATAAATTTGGGTTGAATACTCTACCCTCGAAAACTGTTGCGATCCCCTATACTTGTGGGTTATCACTGATCATGTTTTGCTCGTGAGAGAGGCTTAGTCAACGGGTCTGCAACATTCAGATCCGTGTGTATCTTGCAAATCTCTATGTCCCCTTCTGACACTTGATGACGGATGGAATTGAAGCGTCTCTTGATGTGCTTGGTTCTCTTGTGAAATCTGGATTCCTTTGCCAAGGCAATTGGCCCAGTATTGTCACAAAAGATTTTCATTGGACCTGATGCACTAGGTATGACACCTAGATCGGATATGAACTCCTTCATCCAAACTCCTTCATTCGCTGCTTTCGAAGCAGCAATGTACCCCGCTTCACACGTAGATCCCGCCACGACGCTCTGCTCGGAACTGCTCCAACTGACAGCTCATCCATTCAATAAAAATACGTATCTGGATTGCGACTTAGAGTCATCCGGATCAGTGTCAATGCTTGCATCGATGTAACCGTTTACGATGAGCTCTTTTTCACCTCCATAAACAAGAAACATATCCTAAGTCCTTTTCAGGTATTTCAGGATGTTCTTGACCGCTGTCCAGTGCTCCACTCCGGGATTATTTTGGTACCTCCCTGCTATGCTTATAGCAAGACATACATCAGGTCTGGTACATAGCATTGCATACATGATAGAACCTATGGCTGAAGCATAGGGAATGACTTTCATTTTCTCTCTATCTTCTGCAGTGGTCGGGCGTTGAGTCTGACTCAATTTCACACCTTGTAACACAGGCAAGAACCCTTTCCTTGACTGGTCCATTTTGAACTTCTTCAAAACTTTATCAAGGTATGTGCTTTGTGGAAGTCCAATTATGCATCTTGATCTATCTCTATAGATCTTGATGCCCAATATATAAGCAGCTTCTCTAAGGTCTTTCATAGAAAAACTCTTATTCAGGTATCCCTTCATGCTATCCAGAAATTCTGCATCATTTCCAATCAACAATATGTCATCTACATATAAGATTAGAAATGCTACAAAGCTCTCACTCACTTTCTTGTAAATACAGACTTCTCCAAAAGTCTGTATAAAACCATATGCTTTGATCACACTATCAAAGCGTTTATTCCAACTCTGAGAGGCTTGCACCAATCCTTAAAATGAATCGATGGAGCTTGCACACTTTGCTAGCACCCTTTGAATCGACAAAACCTTTGGGGTGCATCATATACAACTCTTCTTCCAGAAATCCATTCGGGAATGCAGTTTTGACATCCATTTGCCAAATTTCATAATCATAAAATGCAGCAATTGCTAACATGATTCGGACAGACTTAAGCATTGCTACGGGTGAGAAAGTCTCATTGTAGTCAACTCCTTGAACTTGTCGAAAACCTTTCGCAACAAGTCAAGCTTTGTAAATAGTAACATTACTGGCTGCATCGGTCTTCTTCTTAAAGATCCATTTATTTTCTATGGCTTGCCGATCATCGGGCAAGTCCACCAAAGTCCACACTTTGTTCTCATACATGGATCCCATCTCAGATTTCATGGCTTCTAGCCATTTCGTGGAATCTAGGCTCATCATTGCTTCCTCATAGTTCGTAGGGTCATCATGGTCTAGTAACATGACTTCCAAAACAGGATTACCATACCACTCTGGTGCGGATCTTACTCTGGAAGACCTACGAGGTTCGGTAGTAACTTGATCTGAAGCTTCATGATCATCATCATTAGCTTCCTCATTAATTGGTGTAGGAATCACTGGAACTGATTTCTGTGATGAACTACTTTCCAATAAGGGAGAAGGTACAACTATCTCATCAAGTTCTACTTTCCTCCCACTCAGTTCTTTTGAGAGAAACTCCTTCTCTAGAAAGGATCCATTCTTAGCAACAAAAAAATTGCCTTCGGATCTGTGATAGAAGGTGCACCCAACAGTTTCCTTTGGGTATCCTATGAAGACGCACTTCTCCGACTTTTGGTTTGAGCTTATCAGGTTGAAGCTTTTTCACATAAGCATCGCAGCCCCAAACTTTAAGAAATGACAACTTTGGTTTCTTGCCAAACCACAATCCATAAGGCGTCGTCTCAACGGATTTTGATGATGCCCTATTTAAAGTGAATGCAGCCGTCTCTAAAGCATAACACCAAAATGATAGTGGTAAATCAGTAAGAGACATCATAGATCGCACCATATCTAATAAAGTACGGTTACGATGTTCGGACACACCATTTTGGTGTGGTGTTCCAGGTGGCGTTAATTGTGAAACTATCCCATGTTGTTTCAAATGAAGACCAAACTCTTACTCAAATATTATCCTCCACGATCAGATCGTAGAAACAGCAACGCTCATTTTCTTGTTACAATGATTTTCCACTTCACTCTGAAATTCTTTGAACTTTTCAAATGTTTTAGACTTATGATTCATTAAGTAGATATAACCATATCTGCTCAAATCATCTATGAAGGTAAGAAAATAACGATACCCACCATGAGCCTCAATACTCATTGGACCGCATACATCGGTATGTATTATTTCCAACAAGTCAGTAGCTTGTTCCATTGTTCCGGAGAATGGAGTTTTAGTCATCTTGCCCATAAGGCACGGTTCGCAAGCACCAAGTGATAAATAATCAAGTGATTCCAAAAGTCCATCAGCATGGAGTTTCTTCATGCGCTTTACACCGATATGACCCAAACAACAGTGCCACAAATAAGCTACACTATCATTATTAAACTTCGATCTTTTGGCTTCCAGACTATGAATATGTGTATTACTACTATCGAGATTCAACAAAAATAGACCGCTCATCAGGGGTGCATGACCATAAAAGATATTACTCATATAAATAGAACAACCATTATTCTCTGATTTAAATAAATAACCGTCTCACATTAAACAAGATCCAGATATAATGTTCATGCTCAATGTTGGCACCAAATAACAATTATTCAGGTCCAAAATTAATCCTGATGGTAGATGTAGAGGTAGTGTGCCGACCGCGATCACTCGACTTTGGAACCATTTCCCACGCGCATCGTCACCTCGTCCTTAGCCAATCTTCGCTTAATCCGTAGCCCCTGTTTCGAGTTGCAAATATGAGCAACAGAACCAGTATCAAATACCCAGGTGCTACTGCGAGCATTAGTTAAGTACACCTCAATAACATGTATATCAAATATACCTTTCACTTTTCCATCCTTCTTATCCTCTAAATACTTGGGGCAGTTCCGCTTCCAGTGACCAGTCCCTTTGCAGTAGAAGCACTCAGTTTCAGGCTTAGGTCCAGACTTGGGTTTCTTCTCTTGAGCAGCAGCCTTTTTGCCGCTCTTCTTGAAGTTCCCTTTCTTCCCCTTGCCCTTTTTCTTGAAACTAGTGGTCTTATTGACCATCAACACTTGATGCTCCTTTTTGATTTCTACCTCTAAGGCCTTGAGCATCGCGAAGAGCTCGGGAATAGTCTTGTTCATCCCTTGCATATTATAGTTCATCATGAAGCCTTTATAGCTTGGTGGCAGTGATTGAAGAACTCTGTCAATGACACAATCAACTGGAAGATCAACTCCCAGCTGAGTCAAGTGATTATGATACCCAGACATTTTGAGTATGTGTTCACTGACAGGACTATTCTCCTCCATTTTACAGCTGTAGAACTTGTTGGAGACTTCATATCTCTCAACTCGGACATTTGCTTGAAATATTAACTTCAACTCTTGGAACATCTCATATGCTCCATGACGTTCAAAACATCTTTGAAGTCCCGATTCTAAGCCGTAAAGCATGGCAGACTGAACTATCGAGTAGTCATCAGCTTTGCTCTGCCAGACGTTCTTAACGTCATCAGTAGCATCTGCAGCAGGCCTGGCATCTAGCGGTGCTTCCAGGACGTAATTCTTCTGTGCAGCAATGAGGATAATCCTCAAGTTACGGACCCAGTTCGTGTAGTTGCTGCCATCATGTTTCAACTTAGCTTTCTCTAGGAACGCATTAAAATTCAAAGGAACGGTAGTACGGGCCATTGATCTACAACAACATAGACATGCAAAATACTATCAGGTACTAAGTTCATGATAAATTAAGGTTCAATTAATCATATTACTTAAGAACTCCCACTTAGATAGACATCCCTCTAATCATCTAAGTGATCACGTGATCCAAATCAACTAAACCATGTTCGGTAATCACGTGAGATGGAGTAGTTTTCAATGGTGAACATCACTATGTTGATCATATCTACCATATGATTCACGCTCGACCTTTCGGTCTCAGTGTTCCAAGGCCATATCTGCATATGCGAGGCTCGTCCAGTTTAACCCGAGTATTCTGTGTGTGCAAAACTGGCTTGCACCCGTTGTATGTGAACGTAGAGCTTATCACACCCAATCATCACGTGGTGTCTCGGCACGACGAACTGTAGCAACGGTGCATACTCGGGGAGAACACTTGTACCTCAAAATTTAGTAAGGGATCATCTTATAATGCTACCGATGTTCTAAGCAAAATAAGATGCATAAAGGATAAACATCACATGCAATCAAAATATGTGACATGATATGGCCATCATCATCTTGTGCTCATGATCTCCATCATCTAGCATCGTCATGATCTCCAACGTCACCGGCGTGACACCTTGATCTCCATTGTAGCATTGTTGTCATTTTGCCACCTATTGTTACTACGACTATCGCTACCGCTTAGTGATAAAGTAAAACAATTACATGGCGATTGCATTGCATACAATAAAGCGACAACCATATGGCTCCTGCCAGTTTTTGATAACTTTGTCACAAAACATGATAATCTCATGCAACAATTTATATCACATCATGCCTTGACCATATCACATCACAGCAAGCCCTGCAAAAACAAGTTAGACGTCATCTACTTTGTTGTTGCAAGTTTTACATGGCTGCTACGGGCTTCTAGCAAGAACCGTTCTTACCTACGCATCAAAACCACAACGATTTTTCGTCAAGTGTGTTGTTTTAACCTTCAACAAGGACCGGGCGTAGCCACACTCGATTCAACTAAAGTTGGAGAAATAGACACTCACCAGCCACCTATGTGCAAAGCACGTCGGTAGAACCAGTCTCGCGTAAGCGTACGCATAATGTCGGTCTGAGCCGCTTCATCCAACAATACCGTCGAATCAAAGTATGACATGCTGGTAAGCAGTATGACTATTATCGCCCACAACTCTTTGTGTTCTACTCATGCATATAACATCTACGCATAGACCTGGCTCGGATGCCACTGTTGGGGAACGCGGTAATTTTAAAAAATTCCTACGATCATGCAAGATCTATGTCTAGGTGATGCATAGCAACAAGAGGGAGAGTGTTGTCTACGTAACCTCGTATACCGAAAGCCGAAGCTTTATGACAACACGATTGATGTAGTCGTACGTCTTCACGATCCAACTGATCTTAGCACCAAAGGTACGACACCTCCGCGATCTGCACATGTTCAGCTCGGTGAAGTCCCACGAACTCTAGATCCAGCTGAGGTCGAGGGAGAGTTTCGCCAGCACGACGGCGTGGTGATGGTGATGATGAAGTTACGGGCGCAGGGCTTTGCCTAGGCACTACGACGATATGACCGAGGTGTGTAACTATGGAGGAGGGGTACCGCACACGGCTAAAACAATTGTCAACTTGTGTGTATTTGGGTGCCCTCCTGCCCTCGTATATAAAGGATCAAGGGGGAGGCCGGACGACCCTCCTAGGGCGCACCCCAATAGGGGAATCCTACTAGGACTCCAAGTCCTAGAAGGTTTCCACCTAAAGGGAGTGGGGGAAGGAAGGAGAGGGAGAGGGGGAAGGCAAGGGGGAGGGGGCGCGGCCTGCCCTGGCCGGCCCCTCTCTCTCTCCACTAGGGCCCATCGACGCCCATTAGTTCCCCGAGGGGTTCCGGTAACCCTCCGGCACTCTGGTTTTATCCGAAACTTCTCTGGAACACTTCCGATGTCTGAATATAGTCGTCCAAATTTATCAATCTTTATGTCTCGACCATTTCGAGACTCCTCGTCATGGCCGTGATCATATCCGGGACTCCGAGCAATCTTCAGTTCATCATATCACATAAACTCATAATACCAATCGTCATCGAACATTAAGCGTGCGGACCCTACGGGTTCGAGAACTATGTAGACATGACCGAGACACGTCTTCGGTCAATAACCAATAGCGGAACCTGGATGCTTATATTAGTTCCTACATATTCTACGAAGATCTTTATCGGTTAAACCGCATAACAACATACGTTGTTCCATTTGTCATCGGTATGTTACTTGCCCGAGATTCGACCGTCGGTATCTCAATACCTACTTCAATCTCGTTACCGGCAAGTCTATTTACTCGTTCGTTAATACTTCATCCCGCAACTAACTCATTAGCCACAATGCTTGCAAGGCTTATAGTGATGAGTATTACCGAGAGGGCCTAGAGATACCTCTCCGAGACACGAAGTGACAAATCCTAATCTCGATCTATGCCAACCCAACAAACACCTTCAGAGACACCTATAGAGCACCTTTATAATCACCCTTTTACATTGTGACATTTGGTAGCACACAAAGTGTTCCTCCGGTATTCGGGCGTTGCATAATCTCATAGTCTGAGGAACTTGTATAAGTCATGAAGAAAGCGGTAGCAATGAAACTAACACGATCACAATGATAAGCTAACGGATGGGTCATGTCCATCACATCATTCTCCTAATGATGTGATCTCATTCATCAAATGACAACACATGTCTATGGTTAGGAAACATAACCATCTTTGATTAACGAGCTAGTCAAGTAGAGGCATACTAGGGACTATATGTTTTGTCTATGTATTCACACATGTACTAAGTTTCCGGTTAATACAATTCTAGCATGAATAATAAACATTTATCATGAATTACAGAAATATATAATAACTTTATTATTGACTCTAGGGCATATTTCCTTCATTAACAACTACGGTTGCCATGCCTGACCCACTGCAGTTGGTCAATGCTTGTCAACTGTAGTTGCCTTGCATGCTGGACTATGTTTTCCATGATTCCAAAGTTAACTTCCATGTGATCGTAGGTTGTTATGGTGCAACCACACCAGCAGAGGTCTCGTGGAAAGCTTCACCATTGCAGGCCATCGGTAATGCAAATACAACACACCAAATTGAAGTGGCACACCAACTTCAATTAGCACATGTGGCACAGCAAGGTAATATTTGAACCAAGAAAAAATCAGCATTTGCTTTGTGCAAAAGCATTTGGAAAGTGCATTTGTCACGGTGGTGGTGGCAAATGCCACCAAGTGAATAGGTCCATTAGTAATCTAGGATCATCTGGATTTGTCAATTGTTGTCTGTGTGTATTTGCCATTTGTGATTATATGCATTTGCCCTGTGGGCTCATATCTAGAATGCAAGTTTTGATGTTAAGATGTTGGTTGCCATGACTTGGCAACTGCAGCTTCCATATTAGGTAAACTGCAGCTGCCATGTCTATAGAACTGTAGTTGCCATGCATGGCAAATTGCATATGCTCAAGACTTGCATATATGAATGATATCACGCCAAAAAAAGGTTGGCTTATAGTTGCCATGATTTCAAAGTTGCACATTCTAGCACTTTATACATGTAAATTATACAGCTGCAGTTGTGTACCATATTTCAGATGCAGTTGCCATGAACAATCAAATGCAACTACCATATTTCATTATTATGAATATGCCATTCAAGAAATACTGCTTACGCACGTACCTGATTTTTTGCAGGAGCTTCAACTACAATCAACAGCGGCGCAGGAACATCTACTGCAGGAACCTCAAAGCACACTCAAGGAGCATTCCACGAGTAGGTCACCGATGCTACCACAAACAATGCAGAATCAGTGTCAGAAATGGCAATCGTTGTAGCAATGACGACAAGCATGCCTCTGCACACCCGCACAAGAAACACTCAAGTAGATGAAACGGCCGCCAATACTGAAGTGAATGATGAAACTGATGATGAAGTGCAAGGGGAAGAAGAAGATGGACAATCGGAAATCGTGATACTTTAACCACCATATGTTGGGCAGAGATTTGGTTCGTTTGAAGATGCCAAGGAATACTACCAGAGATATGCGATGTTCCATGGATTTGCGGTGAACATAGAATACCATAGGAAAATTAAAAAAACTAACGAGTACAATAGAGGTGAGATAAGGTGCTACAAGGCACGAAAGAACAAGAAGGGTAAAGGTGTTGTGCCTGTCGTGCCGGAACGAAAGAGAGGCATCATTCTCAAGACGGAATGCCCTATCCGGAGGAAGCTAAACGCAAATGGAGCATGGTGGGTGGTCACCGAATATTTCGAAGAACACAACCACGACCTCATAAAGAAGTTTGACCTAGTAAAGTTTCTAAGCGCCCACAGAGGATTCAGTCCCATCGAAAAGAAATTCATAAGGTTGCTACATGATTGTAACGTCGGTCCATCAAAAATGGTCCAGAAACTATCCCTGATCCACAGTGGAGATGGTAGTCTGAGTAGCATGCCCTACATACCAGCAGACGTCACAAACCTAAAGGCAAAGTACTGTAGAGAGAGCAAGTTGGCTAACATAGAAGACACAATAGCCTACTTCGAAGAGAAAGCGAAAGCAGATAATGATTTCTTCTACAGGATAAGATTGGACGATGAGGGCCGTGTTAGAAACATGTATTGGGTGGATGGTGCTACAAGAAGAGACTACAAACATTTCCGTGATTGCATTTCATTCGATGCAACATATCTCACGAATATGTACAAGATGCCCTATGCTCCATTCATAGGAATAAATAACCACAATCAGTCCTTGTAGTTCGGTTGCGGTCTCGTTCGGAACGAAGATACAGATGGTTACACTTGGCTGTTCAAAACCTTCTTGGAGTGCATGGATGGACTTGCTCCGATGAACATAATAACATACCAGGATTTTAGCATGCGTGCAGGCATAAAGGAGGTCTTTCCGTTGGCAGTACACAGGCACTGCAGGTGGCATATTATTAAGAAGGCTGAAGAGACACTAGGACCATTCTTTACTGACCGTCCACATCTACACAAGGCATTCGAGTTGTGTGTGAACCACATCTTGATGGTGGAGGAGTTTGAATGGAGCTGGACGGCTATGATTGAAACATACGAAGTCCAAGACAACGAGACACTAAATAGCTTGTGGGAGAAGCGAATGTATTGGGTGTCGGCCTACTTCATGCAGTGCTTCTTTCCATTTTTGCAGACTACACAACGCAGCAAGGGGTTCAATGCTGTTTTGAGGCATTACGTGAGCCCTGGCAACTCATTGCTGCAGTTTGCCAAGCAATATTCAGCTTTGCAACAGAAAATAGTGGGATCTGAGCTACAGCAAGAAGCAAACACCGCACTCAAGCAGGCTAAATTGCTAACATACTTACCGATGGAGAGGCAGATGAGCAAGATATACACCAACAAGATATTTAACAAGTAAGCGATTGATCTTATGGTCTTATTTGCCATGTACGACACGGCACATTCAACATTGCAAAAGGCTATAAAAAAGTAAATAAATATGTTTGCCATATCTGCTGATTTGAAGCTGACATCTGTAGTCGAACACATGAATGCAAAAAAAATGAAAAAATTATGTAGTTGCAAAAACAAATATTAGTTGTTGCTTGTTGTGAAACAAAGTATAGCTGCCATTTTGAGTGTGTTGTGTGCCATGTGGGATGTAGTATAATTGCCATGTATAATGCAAACTGTATTTCACATGTAAGATGAACTCATGTGCATTAAGAGCAGCATGATGTAGTTGCAGTACCATGAAAGAAAGTGGTTGTCATGTAGAATGCAAAGTCGTTGCCATCTTTTGACATGCTGATCGTTTGAAAGACAGTAGTTGCCATGTGAAAGAAACTGCATTTGCCATGTGAAAGAAATTGCATTTGCCATGTGAAAGAAACTGTAGTTGCCATGTGAAAGAAGCTGCATTTGCCATGTTAATAGTCTGTAGTTGCCGTGTGGGAAACAAACAATACAAAACAAATGTGAAAAAAAACATTCTCTACCATTGTTGATTTTAATACATTTGCTATGTTGTGACCTACCTTAACAAAAGTTGCTACAAAAAGGATATAAGAATTTAACAAGCTCAAAACATGCAGATTCCAGGAAGAAATAAAGCGTGCCAGCATGTACGTAGCTTACCAGGTTGATGAACGTACCTACAAGGTGTGTACTCTTATGGGCATGTCCAATTGAAAACATGAAGACCCGGACAAAGGAAGGAACTACTTTGTGAGGGCCTCAATAAACGAAGGTGAATACTACTACCAATGCTGCAAATATGAACGGGGCCCCAATAAAAACCCCAAAACAAATGAAGTGATTACTTGCACTAACCATGCGTGATCAACTATATTTGTCGTGTTTTAGCCATCATAAATGCACTCAAACTCTCAATTGGTACTCACATTCACAAACACATACTAATAGTGAGCATGAAAGTAGTTCTTGTCACACCTAAACAGGTTCAGTTCCACACTTATATTAGAAATATCCAACGACACATACACGCCACCACAATATATACAGCTACAGGGGATGCAATCATAACATAGCACACGGACATAGTTTCAAAGAACAAGGTGATACCTTACATTCCTCAGCCACAAAATGTATGGTAGGCATGTGTATGGACCATCACGTGATCACTTGTACTTCTTGTTCGCGGATTTGACATCTTCCTCTATAAATTCTCATGTTGAAGCCCGCTTGTTGAAATCTTCATTCATCAACCAGTTCCATGTATATATTTTACGGAGCTCGACAACCATTGCAGCTGTGATCACTGGGACCCGTCGACCTTCCCACTTTGCAAAGTATTCCAACATGTAAAACCCGCAACCATGCCTAGAACAAAGCAAAACAGGTGAAGACATGCAAACAGAAACATAATAAACTGTGATGAAGAGATGAAAAGATGGTGAACACATGAAAAAGATAGTTATTACCCGTTTTCTTGCTTCTTAGTCATGATGTACTCGATTGGAAAGTGACTGATCTGGACCTTTGAGTTTTCGTAATGACGGTTCTAGGTCTCTTTCAGGTTGTTGATAAAGAATTCAGCATGAGTAGTAAGGTCTTCATCATCTCCTGAACGGATTGAATCAAGCACCTCAAAACGTTGGTCCTTCAGGTAAAATGACGTAGTGGTGACCACACTTGTCATCTGGGTCATCTAGTGCAAGCTCCTGGAACATGGGGAACATGACCTGCAAGTAAAAAAGAGGCAATAAAAACAGAGTTCACATATAAAATAGACCGATGTAGTTGGAAAAATGATATGTAAAAATATTGCCACATGCAGTAAGAGATACATGAAAAGGCAACCATCAAGTGGCCAAGTGCACGCATGGAAAAGGTTCATTCGCCATGCGTAATTATAAGAAATTTCCATCCATGGGTAAACAAAGTTGGCCAATATTTTATGTGAAATTGCCACATAAGTTGCATTAAAAAGTTCACACTAATTTTACATGGCAGTTGTTGCCACATGAAACATCTTTCACAAACAGTATGTAACCCACATATGAAGTATAACTGCTGACAAAAACATACCATGGAAAAAATGTACAACAAGAAGAAACACTCACATATTTCTTCAATGTGAGCTTAAAATGACCATGCGTGGCAAAATGCTTCCTCGTGATTTTATGGTGGAAGTCACCATCCCATATTTTGCAGGTCATGTTGTACTACATGATCGTCTTGTCGGGACAAATGTCCACATGCTTGTTGATGAAGTCAATCCCACACGCAACTACATTCTTTGACATTTTACCAGTAGGCCCCACAGACTCGGCAAGATCGCCCAGGTCAACGTATGTCGCTTCGCATTGTATGATTTTGGTTCTGTCCAAACATGAGTTGTATGAAAGTGATATAACATGAAAGAATCATGTCTACTAAAAAATAAAAAAATAAACAATGCATGGCCAAAAGGACAGAAAAGCAAGTAAGCGGTTATGTGGTGTGGACATTACACTTTCAACTCCTTCATGTGCTTGATGTTCGACCTCGCATTTTTGAAACGCTTGACAATATCGTATAGTTGGGTCTGCTCCTTTGTAGCCTTAACATCAGGCTCAAAGTCATCCACTGGTGGTGCATGAACTACCCTCGTCTGCTTCGCAGATCCAGGGGTTGCACTTTTGATGGTATCCTCAAATACTGCCTCAGCAGGCATGTCATAACTTGTTTTGCCCTAATTCCATGAGGACCTGTTGTTTAATGCTTCCTGCTCAACCCTACGGCAAACTTCTTTGAGGTACGACAAAATCTCCTCAGGGGTGGCTAGTAGAATAAAACAGTGGGATAAGAGACTTGTACATAGCAAATTGTTATGCAGGAAGTTCAAAATATGAACTGAAAGTGCTAGTAAGAAAGTATCAATATCAACTGTTAATTCTTAAACAAAGTTTGCCGTGTGGAAAGTACAATGTAGTTGCCATGCGCAGGGCACTTCATCTTCCATAAGACAACAACTGCAGTTGCCATTGTCAATGCACTGTAGTTGCCACATGGCAACAACTATGGTTGCCATGTGCAGTGCACTTCATCTGCCATATGGCAACAACTACACTTGCCATCCGCAATGCACTGCACTTGCCACATGGCAACAACTGCAGTTTCCATCCGCAATGAACTTAAGTTGCCATGTGTCAACAACTATATTAGACATGTGCAAATGCATTGTAATTGCCCTGTACAATCAACTTAAGTTGGCATGTGGCAGCAACTACAGTTGCCATGTGCAACTAACTACAGTCGCCATGCGTCAACCTCTACAGAAACCAACGGTTGGCATCTAATAAAAATAAAAAATCAGTTGCCATGTTTATATGAATAGCAACTGCCAAATTAGGTAACCTAAAAATGACAACTACATGTGCATCCCATGAGATTTGCCATCACAGTTCAGAACCCAAAAAGTTTACCTTGCACTATGGGATCTACAAACTTGATAGCCTTCCTGCCATCAGCAATTGGCTGCGCCATCATTGGGACCGTGCCTACCGGGAAAGTAAAGGCAATAGGCATAGGATCGTGCACTGGTTCACCCTGAGTGTGATCGATGCCAAGACTAAAGCTCGGTGGGGTGAAAGCCATGGGGTGCCTCTCCTGCCTAACAGCCGGATTGCGGACAAATTGTTTGGCAGAATCTAGAGGTGATAGATCAACAAACATGTCTGCCTCGTCTGCTGCAAGATCATCAGGCTTGTTAGTAGGTCGGCGTGTGCTGTCAGCGATCTCAATCACAACTTTCTTGCCTATCTTCCTGTTTGGGCTATAGGGGACACCAATGTTGACAAGTAGCTTGGAAGTGCGCAGATTTAAGCTGGTGTTCTCCACGGCGGTAAAAGATGCAATCTTCTCTGAACCTCCACCTCCTTCAGTAGTGCACGGCTTACCAGCTGCATCTGTTGTACTGCGGACTTCCATCTTCTCGGCTACATTGCTTTTGGTAGAAGGTGGGAACAATGTGGAAGCAGGCACGTAACCAGAGTCACCTCTGCTACTCTTAACTACCTCTAGTGAATTCGATAACTGTGCAGGATTCTTGCGGGGGCTACACCGCCTAGGTGGCAGGCCAGCTCGCACAACGATTGAAGTAGTAGACTCTGGGCCACCAGCCGTTGGAGCCGTTGTGAGATGAGAGTCATCTGTGGATGGCATTTCATTCTAAAATGTGGTCACATCCCCTTCTTTCGTGGACACAGAAGTGCCACCAGCCACACACTTGGAATCCGTATCAGATGAGCGGGAATCTTCCTTGTTTAGGTTGAGCTCGGGAGCGTCCACTTCAACACTTGCTGATCGGGTGGCATGGGTGACAACAACATCTCTCATTGCCACCAGGGTAGGCAATATCTCAGCAGTCCTAGCAGATACAGACTCATCACTCCCAGATGTACGGATGTCTGCCGTTATAGTCTGCACATCTACAACCGGTGGAGATGCGCGACCCCTTGCATCAGAGCTAGCGGAAACAGTGGATGGTGCAGCAGCAGATTCGTCGACTGGCGGCTCATGAATATCTGCATTATCAAATGTCGACAACTTGGAGTGAATGCATCCAAGTGGGTCTTTGGTAGTACGATTGGTCAAGCGTGTAGTAATCTTCTTCACCCTGCAAAAAGAAATGGGTTGAATGATAAACGACCATTCAAGAAAACGCATGAAGAGAACAAAAAGGTGAGCGCTAGGAACAAAATAAATTGCCATGGTAGTCATCATAAAAATGAAAAATGAGTGATATGCCAGAGCTGCCATTTGAAAACAAGGTAATGATGAACACACATGAAGTGCAAGCAGTTGAAGTAAGTGGAAGCTACCAATTGCCATATGAGTGGACAAGATTTGCCATGTGGTCTAGTAAGCAGTTGCCATGAAGAAGAAGCAGGAGTTGCCATAAAACAAATTTAGATCATAAAAAATAGTTCTCATGTGGGACAGACATGAGTAGCCATGTGTCAAGTTAGACAGTTGCCATGAGAGGCAGAAAGTAGTTGCCACAAAAAATGGGTCAAGTAAAAAGTTGTATATGATTTAGAATGCATCAAACAAAATTAGCACCAGGACAATAAATAACTTGGCAAGCTCATCACGTGCAATTGCCATGAAAAGAGTTCAAAGAGAATGCATTTCCATATCGTGACGTAATGAAGATAGCTCAATCACAAAAAAAGTAGATAACAAACAGGGAGAACCCACCTCTTGGTTGTCTTCCTCAAGTCTTCTAGCATGACAGGATCCCCAGTGTTGGACATTGATGTGCGAGGAGACGACCTAGTGGAAGTGGTGGCACCAGCAGTGGGAGCCCCCTTGTTCAACCGGGCAGAAACATGGGTTGGCGTAGGTGCTTGTTTCTGCTTAACTGATCGTCCACCAGCTGTCGCCTCACTACATGTACAAAAATGGCAAGTGAGCAAAAAAAATGCAAAATATAAACAAGTGTGAGACACAAAAATCATGGCGCACATAGGAACGAAAAAAAGTAGGGCTGTTAAAAAGGAAGAACAAATAAAACGCTAAATAAACATCAAACCTCCTCCTAGCAGCTACAGAATCAGTCCTACACCTCTTCCCAACAGGGCCTAGGCCAGCATCCTCTGGAGCCCTGTCCCTCTTTGAGAGTGAAACCCCCGTGTCTCTCGCAACAGTTGGATCAATGCCTCCCTCCGATAGAGGAACTTTCGGTGCAGCCTTATCGTTCTTACCCCCTACACGAACTTCATGATGTTCATCATGGTCACTGTCATGCGGCACATTCTCCATGTCATCGTCGCCGTCCTTGTTGAGACCAGCATCCACGCCACCAAAACCATCCCCATCTAGCTCATCTTGCGTGTCAGGGAGCTCCTGAGAGCTGTTGTAGTCATACCGGCCACGACAACCAGTTGGACAATGTGTCTGTTCTCCAATAAATGATGTGAACTGCCTCGCAACCGCGTCGCTATCAAAACCATTAAGTGTTGTCCAACCCTTGACCAACTTCCTAAGCAAGTTGGTCATGCCGGAAGCAAACTGCCCAACTAGGTGCTCAACAGGTGCCCTCGCCTGATCAGAAAACAAAAAGTAACAAATTACAAAACATATTAGAGACACGTGATTAAGAAAAATAAGGCAAAACAACCATAAAAGAGCAATCAAATGCAATAAAAAAATAATTTCAAAAAACAAATAAACATGCTTGACTACCTCGGTGGGGACAAGATGGAGCTGAATGCACATCCATCCACTTGCCAAAGTTTTGTGGCCCGCCAAACACACTGTAGTCTATAGCATGCTTGGGCATGAGCTGAAAAATAGCAAAAACAACTAAGATGTCCAAAGAAATAAGAAGTCGTGACTACAATCATGGATTGCAAGGAAAAAAAGGAGTTTCGGCGGGGAACGACGGAGTTGCCGTATGGAGACAAATATGGTTACCATGTGCAGTCAACCATGGTTGCCAAGTTCTTTATGACTTGTTAGCCATAATGGAAGCGGTTAGGTGGTGTAATGGAATGCACAAACAGAATTGACTACAAAAAAATGGAGTATGGATGCCAATTAAAGTGTTGTGCATTTCCCACGCAGAACTAAACGTATTTGCCATGCTGTATACGGTATAGATTCCCCACTTTGAAAAGAAAGAAGACACAACTAACCTGCAGTTTCCAATATTTTGTATCAGATACCCTGTCTGCAGCAAGTACAACCTTGACAGCATCATACGTCGATGCAGAGACAACAAACTTATGTGGAGGCGGCGGGCCTCCTATCTCATTAAAGTCGACAGTGGAGAAATCAAGACTATCGACGTACATGAGCTGGTTTACACAATAAAGCGAGCAAGTAAATCAGAATATGACAATGATCAATGTTGTGCGGGAAAAGAAAACATATAAAATGCAGGAAAAAAGAAAAGGAAAATGGCCATGGTTTAAACATCGTTGGTAGTACAGTGTCCCTTGAGTCACAAGTTCAAAAAAAGGAAAGAAAGATTTGACATCTATCTATGTTGTTAGTTTCCACCTATCTATGTTGTTAGTTGCCATCATGTTATGTTGGCAGTTGCCATGTTATTATATTGTTAGTTGCCACCAGTTCAACATGATAGTTGCCATCCAGATTGTATAAAGAGAAATGAACATAGGAAGTGAACACTATGTGTATTATAGCTAGAAAAATGGAATTGCCTTGTATACACCAACTACAGTTGACATGTATCAAACAAACTTCACTCTGACATGTAAAAGTCACAAACAAAATATAACAAAGTGTTTCCATGCACGATCGACTATGGTTGCCATAAAAAATCAGATAAAAGCTCTATCAAAACTATGGGTTGTCAGGTTATGACCAAACAGAGATACCAAAATGCAAAACAATTCGGTTGCCACTTATGAACAGCTGCAATGTTGATTTAGAAAATAATGAACAGTGGTAAGAGCATTTGCATAAAGAGTAGGGGGAACTACCGTGAGGTGCAAGCGACAGCCCTTCTGGTACATCTTAGTTGAGAACGCATCATGCAGGAAGTCAGCAATGAATTTACACCAATTCATATTTTTAACATCTTTCAGCTTCGCCTGCACAAACACAACTCGAGACAAAAAGATGTTGTATCAGCATTCAATAAAAACATCAAAACTGGCAGTGACTAACTTCTGCATGACATCAAAAACAAAAGATTGTATGTAAAAGGATAGAGAGAGAGCATTCACCAGGATAGGGAAGCACTTGTTGCTTGGGCGAAGAGATGTGGTAGGCACAAATACAACGGAGATCAAGTACATGAGCAGCTTCATCTTAAATACCTCGCCATTGGTTGTCATGCCCTCCAGCAAATTGCCAGCACAGTCGTATTAGGCATGGATGCCATTCCAGGAAATAAACGGGCAAACAAAGCTTCCTCAATCTTATTGTTCACCTCATAAGGGACTTTTATTTCTCCACGGGGGACACCCAAAGTGCAGAACACAAAATCCTCATTCAAAGGCAGTCTTCCACGTCTCGGAATCATGAATTCCCTAGACACATGCTCATATATCTCACCGAGCCAGTCGCATACAGGGTTTACTAGGTTCGTGCACCAAATCTTCATCGAAGCCTGCATCCACATCTCACCGGCAGCTCCCTTCTGCTCATCAATAAATCCCTCGGTCAATATAGTCTGGCGTTCTTGCGAAGCCCTATTGCATTGACGTTTCTTCTTATGCATAACACAAAAAGGATCATTTGTTGCCATGTTTCAATGTAGTAAAAATTAGTTCTAACAGAAGAATGAAAACTTGGTATCAAAATTAAAACATAGGGGGGGAGTGACCTCATCGCCACGATTCCGTGGCGGTGGCTCCATGAAGTCATCATCATCTTGATGGTCACCACGAGCCATTGTGCTATGGTAAGAACAAAAACATGTTAGTGCAAAATGAAAACACATCCGACAGATGCGGAAAGAGATACGCGAAGTAACGAATCACTACATATCATCAATAACAAAAATGAAAACTGCCATGTTTACCCCAAAGTTTTAGCATGTGAAAGGATGTAATTGCCATGTGCTGAACATGCACAAAAAGGCAAAAAATAACCAATGGAAAAATAGGTGCAAAAACATGGCAACTGGATATGTGTTTGCTTCTTAAGAATGCAGTTGCCATGTAGGAGATTCAAGTTGCCATGTTGGCAGTAAACAATGTGGCAACTGAGGTAGTACAGTGGAACACCCAACTACCATTGTCCAACATGTAGTGTGGCAACTAACACATTGGCTTAATAAAAGCATAGGTCACATCTACTAGGTTCAAGTTGCCATGTTAACAAACAAAAAGATGTGGCAACTAAGGCAGTTCAAATTAGAGCAGACAACTGCCAGTCTACAACGTATAATGTGGCAACTCACACATTGGCCTGGTAAAAAAATGAGTTTCCATGTAATGCAATCAAATATGTTGTGCTATCACAAAACAGCATGGCAACGAAGTGAGTACATGATACATACAAACTGCCATTACTCTACATATGACATGGCAACTATCATAGTTGATTCACAAAATTAGTTGCCACTTAGAAGGATAGTTGTAGGTAAACAAAATGCAATGAAATTGACGTGATTGCCCTTATCCCACACTTAAATATGCATCTACCTAGATATAGGGATCATACACAACTATCACTCCCTGAGTTTGGATCTCATAAACTGTCATTATCCTACACATGACATGGCAACTGACATAGTTGATTCAGAAAATTAGTTGCCATCAATGAGGATAGTTGTGGATAAAACAAGTGTGTTGAAATTGCCATGACTGCCATGATCCTACACATTAAAATGCACCTAACTAGATCTAGGGTTCATACACAACTATCATACTCCTCAATTCAACAGCAACATCGCCCTAAAATAGTGAAGATCGTAGCCTTCGAGACAATCAGAACTAACAATTAGAAATCGCTCACGCATCTAATTGCAGGCATCTAATCTCTCATACATAGAGGTGGTTGCCGACCGGGCCAGCCTCACCGGCATGACTACCACCGCGATGGCGACGGAACTGCGCAATGCCGCCCTAAAATGGCACACACGCGACTCCCCCGCCGACGGGGACACCGGAGCGGCCGCGAATCCGCCTGAATCTCGAGAGGGCTTGAGAGGAATGTGACCAGGGAGGAAGGGGGACAGTACAGAAGCTTCGACAACCTTACCTTCTCACTGCGGCTTCTCCGGCGACGACGCTCCGGTCCGGCGAACACCATCAACGGCCGCGAATGCCGTCGACTCTTCCGCCGCCGCCACCGCCTCCTCCTCTCGTCTTCTCCTTCAATCGAATGGAACCGCCTGTGGATGGTGGGTTGGTGAGTAATGAAGGGGATGGGGAGAAACCGCAACACAACTGAGGGGGGGGGAATGGCCAGTCGTGGGAGACGCGAACAGAAGTCGTGCACGGCGTGCGGGCGCGATGACAGTTCCACCGCACGCCCCGACTCCAACTGGTGTCGGCCGAGGGAGAAACGGCGTGCAGGCGAACTGAGGACGACACCACACATCGGTCTTGTCCTACGTGACACACAAAAACTGCCTCGGCGTGTCAAGATTCGTGTAAATTTGAATCAACGGCGATCCAGGCGTGTGGGCGTTAGTGTTTCCGTATTCTAATCATCATCATCAATAAAGATCATTCGTTGCTATTCATTAGAATTGTTTCACATCAGTGTAGTGGCACACGATCTCTCAGTTGAGGTCCCTGAAAACTGTATATATCCCCCTCACCGATGAGCTTAATGAATGCGCTTCGAATCTCATAGCCTGTCTCCTTCCATCACAGAGGAAACGACTAGTGGCCACGGATGACTTGGAAAAGAAGAAGCTCCTCCTCCTCCCCATTTCTGCTTGTAATTCGAAGTCCTTCGTGATCACCACGGAAATCAAGATCGAGGTAGAACTAGTGCTTACACTAAGCCTTATCTAAAAAAAAATCTGTGTGTTTTTCATTCTGCTCTTTGGAATTAGACCATCAAACTTATAGAATCTCAGAAAACAAAACAAGTTCAGTTCTGAAGTTGTGAACAGAACAGACCGACGCCGGCAACTCCACCCATGCACGCACGAGGGTACGTTCACCGGTGTCTCCATCGATGCCGAGAGGACGGCGAGTGGATCGCGCCGGCGCCGTGACGCGACTTCTCATGATGGCCACCACCACCCGACGCCATCGCCCGGCGGTGACCGGCGGCGCTCTTCCTTGCTCTCGCGTCCTCCGCCGCCGCCTTCCTCAGGCCTTCAAGGACGTCCGCCGGCAGCTTCGGCGGATAGCGGTGATCGCCCAAGCCTGAGAGGGGATCATACGGTGGCGGGAGATCGTCGGCAAGCCATAGGGACCGGGACGACTTCCAGAATTCGTTAACGCGCCTAGCCACCCTGATGAACACAATTGCAGGCCGGCGCCAGCACATGTACCTCTCCTTCCAGGTCATCTCGGGCGAGTCGTCGGCGGCGAGACCGCCACACAGCGCCTTGTATCTGCGATTCCGGAGCGCGCGTCGGCCGCACCGCGCCTCGTATATGGGCTTCCAGAGCGCGTGGTCGCGGTCGGCGACGAGGCGCCGGAGCTCGGTGCAGGTGTGCGTCACCATCAGGAGATCCTCGCCGTCGTCGAGCCTCGCCAGTATCGCCGCCTTGGCGTCGCTAGGGAGCGACATGAAGGTGGGCTCCAGCGCCACGTCATTCTCACGGCACATCGCGGCCAAGACGCGCCGGCACAGACCGTCGGCGATGGCGCCCCAGAGCGCCGCCACCTTGGCGTCCCTCCTCAGCGCGCGCGCTGTGTCGTCGAGGCCGTCCGACAGGTACCGTGCGGCGGCGAGCGCATCCACGCACACCCAGTACGTGCCCAGCCGCCGGTCTCCGCGCACGTAGAAGACGACATGCCGCCCGTGCGCGAATATCCTTAGCGCAGCGGCGCCCGCGTCCTGCCGGAGCTGCGGCACGGCGTATCGGAGGGAGAGCGTCGAAGCTGTCGCTCCCTGCTGCTTCGAGATCCGGCCCAGCTCCGGGTCCTTGGCCGCGGCGGTGGCGGGAACGAAGCCCGCTTCAAGGAAGGCGGCGTGGACGACGATTATAAGGCGGCCAAGGTGGCGCTCGGCGTCCCACTGCCCGCCGTCGATAACCCTGTGGAGGGGAGAAGTCTTCCCCATGGCTAATGATTCTTTGTGGGCTTTGATGGTAGGGTTTCGTACATGGACGGCAGCTTTATCATGGATCTTGTTTTTCCTTTTTTTACACGGCGCAAATGCAGATGCCCACATACACGGGTTTCTTTTTTATTATTTTTTAACACACGGACGCATATATATTGACCTCATGCACATCTTAAAGCATCTCCAATAGCCGCGTAAAATTTTCGCGCCAGAGAGTCACTAGCAATCAGACTACTAATAGCTATCATCCTATCAAACAATCCCGTAACCATTGGATTAGAGCGGTGTGGTTCGTTGATTAGACCTCCCCTCATAACGTGCACCTCTGTTGCCGTAGTTAGTTGCGATATACTCCTAAAAGGGATCCCCTGATTTTGGTTTGCTATTAACTCCAGCCAAAAATCACGGGAGGATAAAATGTTACCCTAGTTATTCTGTAGTTTTCCGCTTTTACTTTTGTTATTTGTAGGAAATTTTATTTCACGAAAATGTTTCCAACGCTAATAAATTTGCTTCTACAGCACTCGGATTTGCTTCTATCCATCAAAATATTGTTTGTAATGTACTAATTTTTTTTCCCTTCATGCAATGAAATTTTTGTTTCCAATGATTAGAGAATTTGCTTCAAGCGCAGCTGAACTTTACTTCAATCTAATAGTTTGTTTTATTTCCAAAACAACAACAAAAAACGCAGAATTGCAAATGTGCATCTAGCTAAAAATGTGACAAAAAATTGTCCAACGTGTGTTGTTATGCTTTCTTGCACCTAGAGAAATGTGTTTCCAGTAATAATTTAATCTATTTGGGATTATTTCTTCGATACGACGTAAACTTTTGCCTAATGTAATAATTTATTTGTTTTCAATCGCATGAATACTATGTTTCGTCTGACTAAGAACTTGCTTCCTCGGCAACATGGAGAAGTTTCAATGTGAGTGGTACAATGTTACTATTTATGAAGCTACCATGCTTGGTCCATTTACAAAATATGTTTCATTGCTTTTCTTCTTTTGCGAGGTTGTATATTTGCTTCTTTAAGCGGTCAACATTAGAGTGGTTCATATGTTCATATGCCATGCTTCCTATTGTCTACGAATTTGCTTCCATCTATCGAAAACTATGCTTCCATACAAGCTTCACATATTAACCACTGCGATGACGATGGTGGATACCAAAGCAGCAAGCGACATGGAAGGCGACAAGACTCCAGCGAACGGGGAAGAACGGCATGGCCACACACAGTCCAGCGAGATTGACCTGGATGGGAGGCAGTCCCCTGGGAAAAGTTCTTGCCCCCACCTCAATTGTTGCAGCTGCCATTGTAGGCATATGCTCGAAGTTGCATGGCCCACCACTCGAAAGCAGCCTGCGCATCGCCGCTGCCCTGGACATCGCAGCGCCATGGCGCTGCTCCATCTCACCTTGGATAGCAAGCAACATGCACAATCTGGTAAGGAAAGAGCTGCTCCATCTCACCTTGGATAGCAAGAAACATGCACAATCTTGTAAGGAAAGAGACGGGGTCTAAGCGGTGGACCGGGTGCCGCATTGGATCATGGTGCAGTTCGTGCAGGGCAAGGGATCCAAACCTGGGCAACAGCAGCAGATATATTAGATGGATGCGAGGAGGATTGCGAGTTAGGCAATTCGGTGCATCAGAAGCAGCGCAGGAAGGGTGAGCTCCGCCGTGGTGAGGGTTAGATGCACTAGAGGCGGGCGGCGCTGGTGGAGAGAACCAAGGCGCGGCGTCTCATCGGTGAGGTAGGCAGGAGAGAGGAAGAAGAAAGTGGCGAGATTTTTGGGACAGAGATGGGACGAGGGAGTTATGAGGCATGGTAATCGGGTGCATTGAACCGATTTTTTCAACGAGCTCTGGACCGTGTGATGGTGTTGAAATTAACGGCAAGGGATCGGTCTGATGTTTGCTTCCTATCAGATGTATGATAGAGTGTTTTCCTAAATGTTATAGCGTGCCACTGTAGCATTTTTAATGTGCCGGGATTAACATTGTTTTAGCAGACGTCTAAAAACGCGTGCCCAAAAAAGCACGCAGAGCAAATTGTGAAGCGCGCGCAATCCGGAGCCGAAAATATGATGCGCGTGATAGCGTTTTTCAGCACGTGCCCAAAACTTTATAGCATCCGTAATATTTTACAGCATCTGTTGGAGCTGTTCGGCGCCAAAAAAACGAATTTGTAGTGCGTGGAGCTCTTTTGGGCGCCCGTTGGAGATGCTATTATGAAAAATGCAAGCAAAGGCCGGGCTCCGTAGAGACCTTTATTTTAATTTTAGAGAAAATACTTTTTATATACCTAAAAGAATTCTGAAAAATGTATGCATGTAGACATATAGTTGTAGTGTACATGCACAAAATTTCATTAACACACATATTCATATGTGATCTACGTAAAGAAGACAAATACACATATCAAAATAGACGTTCTCTTTGGTGTATTTGAGTCAGATATTTATCTTTTTGTGTAGCATGCAAATGATCAAATTAGTTGATGAAATTTTATACAAACTTGAAGAATATGAGTATGTATTTGTAACTTCTAAATACATTTTTATTTTTATTTTTATTTTTTTTTAAAACAAGCTCCATGGAGTTTGGTCTTTGTAACCCCACTCTCGCACACCTTACCCTTATGAGCACCTCCAAGTGACTAAGACTCGAATTTGAATTTTGATGGGCTGGAGATACCACTGTCCTCCTAATCATCTAACCACAAGTTGGTCGCATACACTCGCTTATTTAATTGGTAAATAATTATAAACCATGAAAATGTGCTTATTTAATGGGTGCTTATAACGCCCACACATGTGGTATACTAGACATCCACCCGCACACCGTGTATGGGGTGAGCAGGAGGCAGCCCACACGGGCTGTGTGTGGGCGAACATTAGAATTGTCCACACGTGTGGGCGCAGCTATTTCGTGACACGCCCAACAAAGTATTACTCATCCCTATCTCGCGCGTGTGCCACGAAGCAAATATGCACACACGTCCTGGCACGGCTATATTAAGTACCTGCGGGATGACGATTCAGTTGCCATCCGGAATGGCAGATGTAGTTATCCGGAATGGCAAATGTAGTTGTAAAAGCATGACAACTCTCTTTGTTTTTGTTAGCTATAGTTGTCATGTCTAATTTAGGGTAGTTACCGCGTGTAACCAAACCATAGTTGCCGTGTGTGATTAACTACTTGCCAGATATGGTCAAACAATAGTTGTCATGTGTGTTTACCTAGTTGCCACGTGTGGTTAATCACAGTTGCCATGTATGTTTATCTGGTTGCCACGTACGCGTAACTGCAGTTGCCGTCTAGCAAAGAATCATAGTTGTCATGTGTGTTTAGCTAGTTGCCACGTATGCGCAACCGCAGTTGCCATCCAACAACGTACAAGTGTCGTGTGGGCGAACTAGGTAGAACTAGTGCTTACACTAAGCCTTATCTAAAAAAAATATGTGTGTTTTTCATTCTGCTCTTTGGAATTAGATCATATCAAACTTGTAAAATCTCAAAAAACAAAGCAAGTTCAGTTCTGAAGTTGTGAACAGACCGACGCCGGCAACTCCACCGACCGGTGGATGCTGCATGCACGTACGAGGGTACGTTCACCGGTGTCCCCATCGGTGCCGAGAGGACGGCGAGTGGATCGCGCCGGCGCAGTGACGCCACTTCTCGTGATGGGCACCACCACCCGACGCCATTGCCCGGCGGTGACCGGCGGCGCTCTTCCTCGCCCTCGCGTCCTCCGCTGCCGCCTTCCTCGGGCCTTCAAGGACGTCCGCCAGCATCTTCGGCCGATAGCAGTGATCGCCCAAGCTTGAGAGGGGATCATACGGTGGCGAGAAATCGTCGGGAAGCCGTGGGGACAGGAACGACTTCAAGAATTCTCTAACGGACCTAGCCGCCCTGATGAACACAATTCCAGGCTGGCGCCGGCACATGTACCTCTCTTTCCAGGTCATCTCGGGCGAGTCGTCGGCGGCGAGGCCGCCGCACAGCGGCTTGTATCTGCGATTCGGGAGCGCGGGTCGGCCGCGCCGCTCCTCGTATATGGGTTTCCAGAGCGCGCGGTCGCGGTCGGCGACCAGGCGCCGGAGCTCGGTGCAGGTGTGCGTCACCATCAGGAGATCCTCGCCATCGTCGAGCCTCGCCAGTATCGCCGCCTTGGCGTCGCCGGGGAGCGACATGAAGGTGGGCTCCAGCACCACGCCCTTCTCGCGGCACATCGCGGCCAAAACGCGACGGCACAGACCGTCGGCGAGGGCTCCCCAGAGGGCCGCCACCTGGGCGTCCCTCCTCAGCGCGCGCGCTGTGTCGTCGAGGCCGTCTGACAGGTACCGTGCGGCGGCAAGCGCGTCGACGCACACCCAGTACGTGCCCAGCCGCCGGTCTCCGCGCACGTAGAAGACGACATGCCGCCCTTGCGCGAACATCCTTAGCGCAACGGCTCCCGCGTCCTGCCGGAGCTGCGGCACGGCGTACCGGAGGGAGAGCGTCGAAGCTGTTGCTCCCTGCTGCTTCGAGATCCGGCCCTGATCCGGGTCCTTGGCCGCTGCAGTGGCGGGAACGAAGCCCGCGTCAAGGAAGGCGGCGTGGACGACGATTATGAGGCGGCCAAGAAGGCGCTCGGCGTCCCACTGCCCGGCGTCGATAACCCTGTGGAGGGGAGAAGTCTTCCCCATGGCTAATTGATGGTAGGGTTTACCACATGGACGGTAGCTTTACCATAGATCTCTATTCGTAAAAGGGAGTTGGTAGCTCTCTGGGTTTTTTCGTCTCACTTTCCATCATCCTTTCTCATTAGGATTTCTTCCTCCAATTAAAAAAATCAAATTCCATTAAAGTAGAAGATTTGTTCCATGCTTGCTTTGGCAGGTGTTACTTCAATTTAATCACATAAATAATAGGTAAATAAAAATTCAGAAATCAAATCATATATATGAGATCATCTTCCTAAAAGACAAACATAAGATTTCTCTCAATAACTTTTCAACACAAAATCAAATATTTCTCAATAACTAATTACTAATTCCATGCACTATGTCATTTATTATTATCATCATCTCTACTATTACTTGACAATCATAAGTTTCCTAATACAATAAAAATAATACTCCCTCCGTTCCTTGATGTAAGGTGTATAGATTTTTGAGAAAAAAAATCCGAAATATAAGATGTATTGTGTTGCACCACTCGTCTAGATAATGTTTTTAGGGATTTGATTACATTTCCTTATATTAGGCAAGCTCCTCTATTTTCTCATGTCAATTAGTTAGGTGTAATCTCGCCCAAAACTTGTGAAATTTTCCCTCCATGTGCGTTCTTTAATTTCCGTGCCAAAAACTATACACCCTATATTTAGAAATGGAGGGAGTATATCTTTTTTGTTGTGAGCGTACGCATGCCTACCGATAATTAGAAGTAGTAGGGATTTTTCACAATTAGGTAGATAATTAATTGATTTGGTTGGCAATTAATTAGGCATGTAGAGAATTAGGTAGTCCTTTAATTAGTTGTGTAATTACTTAATTAAAAATCTGATGTAGACCGAACCTCGATGGTGAGATCCTGCGGCCCGATCTTTCACGGCACTCCACCTTCAGTAGTAGCAACCACTCGCCCGCGCACGCGATGCACGCGATGTACACGCGGCCCGACCTTTCACGACACTCCACCTTCAGTAGTAGCAATCTCTCGCCCGCGGCCCGACCTTTAATTATTTGTGTAATTAATTAATTAAAAATCTATTGTTTTGTAATTTTTTGATCTGCAGATTGATCGGCGGCGGTAAAAATTTCAACAACTTCGGCCTTCTTCTTATCTTCTTCTTCATGTTCTTTTATCTTCTCAAGATGTTCTCTTCTGCAAGAAAGAAAACGCTCCTCACCCATTGGCACGAGGATGCACTTATTACCCCTCTTGACGGTATATGTGTGTGTTTTGCAATCATACACCACATCATGCTTTTTGTATCATGGCTCTCCCAATAACAAATGACACGAAATCATCGGTGCCGAAATCACGTCGCAGAAAATCTCGCAAAAGTAATTTCCCAACAAAAACGGTACCTTGGTTTGGTGTGTGACAATGAGCACTTCACGACCCCAACGGAACAAGTATGGTTGTGCTCGTGATGTCATCGTTAGATCTAGCTTCTTCACCATCTTGATGCTTGCAGCGTTGATCAAACTCATGTGGTCGATTGTCATGTCACATGATCTCTCCTGTACCACAACACGAGTATGAAAAAGCCCATCCCGTCAACCTTCCTCCTCCAGTTGAAATCCATAGCTTAACTTCCATGATAATCCAGTCATCTCCTCCGCAGTGTCGTGAACAACCTTAGCTCTGAATACCACCTGATGTATACCGAACCTCGATGGCGAGATCCGATCGGTTGTTGCGGCCCGACCTTTCACGACACTCCACCTTCAGTAGTAGCAACCTCTCGCCTACGCACGGGATGTACACGAAGTAGAGGTTTTGAACCTTATGGCTCAGCACGAGAAAACCAATCTCGACGACGGTACTCACGCACAAAATAATTTCCATGAACAAAAATCGCAACACAGAAGTTTTCTAAAGCTTCCTCCAAAATTTAGGGATTTTTAGACAGCTTCCCCCAAAACTCGATACAGATATTTACCCTAAAAACACATTGTGTCTATTATAAAAAATATAACCTGCCTTTTACAAAGGAGTCAACTGGCTTTATATAATAGCCGTTCGCACACCCTAGCTAACTTGGAAAACAAGTACTACTTGATACGTACTAAGTACTAACACGTAATCTATGCTAAACCGACTATCTGTTTAAGAAAGCAAAACTACTAGTTTGGAGCAACCGACGGCTTGATCTGTTCTTTTGCTGGTGGGCCCCATCCAACATCCTTTAAACTCAACAACTCTCAATTAAGTGGAATTCTCAAACCGATATTTTCCTTGTTGGGTAGGAAAAGAAACAGCAATAATACTCTTGGTTTGATCCTAACGTAGCAAATATTCTTGGCAAGCAAATCGGCCATGTACTCCTTGATGTCTCCTTCAAAACGTGGCTTGTTAAAGTAATTAGAATATTCTTTATGTTGATGTCCTCCTAAGGCACGTATGATCTAGGATCAACCATCTCAACCTGAAAATAAATAAAGAGTATTCTAAAAAATAAGTAGGAACGAAACTAGCGAGGAAAGAGGTATGATAAGATAGGGCGGTGTTGATGAACGCACTGATATTGACATGGTGTTGGTTGGTGCTAATGATATGGGTTGGCGAAGAAGCTAGGAGTAGAAGATGGAGAGAAGGACGGGGAAGAGACAAACGACAATTATCCCCTATAGCAATGAATGGTATGTGGGTTGGGGGTGGAGCTTATTGGTGACAAAGAATATGTTCAGGTTGTGACTCGCCTCCCATGTTAGTGTGCATTTGCAAAGTTGAATTAACCTTTCAGAATGTTTATCGGATATAGTTGCTTATTGTTTTGTCTCAATAGCATGTGTTAGTTTGACACTCTATTTATTGTATGTGTTAGTTTGTTGTTGTTGCCTTTAGTCCCAAACAAGTTGGGATAGGATATAGGTGAAACCCATAAAATCTCACGACCAACTCATGGCTCTGGCACATGGATAGCAAACTTCCACGCATCCCTCCTCATAGTCATCGAACCCAACCCTACATAATTGTTCTTAGCACATGGTCATCAGTATCAGGTAGGACCTAAACACCCTTAAGGTAAAATAGCATAAAACAATATAGACCCTGACTCTCCATTATGAAGAATGGAGATCATCTTGTCTCCAATTCTTGCGCTTCGCCTCCTTTTGCTTGCAAGAAGCTCCTTACGACTGTCCATACATTTTTTCAATTCTTTGATTGTCATGTCTCCACTTCTTTTAGAAATCCGGTATGGATAATTGAGATTCGTAGGACGACCTGGTTGTATGTTCAAAACATCAAGGCGACCGTGCGTATACATCAGATGAGGCACACAATCATTCGGGATTATCTGTTGAAAAACATAGTAATAATTTCGTAGTTAGCAATGATGTACTAGTTTTAGAAGTATTTAAAAAAAGATGCAGGGATGTCGTAATAGTAAAAAATCTTACCAGGGTATCTCCATGGTAGTTACCGTAGTTCAACACATGCACTAGTGGCACGTATTGACCATAATGTTGAGGAGTTCGATTGTAGACATTGTAATTCTCAAGATCAGTACAAAATGCGATCAGATGATTTTTCTCCTTATAAGTTAATTCGGAGCCATCGGTGTAGTGGGTTTTGTCTATCATTTTCCGCACATTCCTTGAAGAATGAAAATAAGCTGTCAATGGAAACAAGCTGTCAACTATTTTGAAATAAACAATATAAATTACTTAATAACTATGTTAAGCTCACATGGGGGAAGAATTGGAGGTGTACCCACAAGGACCCAAATGCCCATATTGTCTTGCTGGATTGTAGGATCACCAAGATCCATGGTGACAAGCATACCCTCATCAAAACCATACATCTTGCAAAGTGCTTCCCAATTTTTGCAACCAAAATGGGTTACACTCTCAGCATTGTATAGCTTTATTTGAAAATCCACATCATGATGGGTCCTTAGGAGAATTTTTTTGGTTTCCATACTTTCATGGTCTTCAAAATCCATCCTCTCCAAGACATAGCGTCTTGCATAGCATGGGATAAGCTAGTCAAATTGGAAAAGATAAAAAATACACGTTGAAATAGTTGAAGTCGTGCTTAATTACAAAAAAAAGTATTGTCGTTGTTGTGTACAGAACATTGAAGGTCTCCTCGAGCTTAATGCTGAAGCGCCGATCTTCGTCCAGCTCAATGAACCTGTCGCACATACCTCGGTCGTCGTGGCACCAGTCGCACTCCCGGGCGGTTTTTGTCGTCCGATACGACATTTCTGGCCTAAGTTCATAATTCAAATATTAAATATATGTACTAAAAAACCTAAATTAGATCATTATTATTAATCATAGATTGACTATCGGTGATGGTACGTAGCTCCTCCTTTCATTCTCGAGTGCATTATTACAACAAATTGTCTAGCACACGGGAATGAAGGAGAAGCTACCCCCACGACGGCGTGGATGATGGAGGGGCTCCTAGATTTCTGCATAGAGTGCTCTTCAATTTTAGCATTCAAAGTAGGAGTACTTTTTCAATATGAGCATTCAATAAGCAAAACCAAATCATAAAATAAAGTAGTATTCAAATTAGCATGCATTCAATTATAACCAAAAGTACATCATCTCTTGTGTCCGTACATCGTTGAATACTCCTCGAATACTATCATATATATAGCATCGCTAATTAATACAGCTAGAACCGTAGCGCCTGACGGGTATCGTCGCGGGCGGTGGACACCCAAAGATAAGGAATGATCACAGGATCATAGCTCCAGTGAGATCCCTGAAGAACCTGTCAGGTATTGTCGAACCTGCCCTCCAACGCAACCATGTAGGGACGGACGTGCTCGTCCTCCTCGCTGACACGGTGACGTACCATCTCCGCGATGTCCGGAAGCCTCGGCACCGTCACTGGCCCACGCGACCGCCACCAAACAAGGATCGGGTCAACAACGGGCTGCCTCCTCACCAACCTACGTCCCCCAAAAGGTAGCACCTCCTAATACCAGCCCGGTGGAGCCCAGTCCCGAACATGGCCCTGATCAAGCAGGCCTCCACCACCGTCGAGTCGACGACGACAAGGATGCGGGATAGGCATCGTCGACGTTGATGCGGGAACTACTTCTATATATAGTTAAATAAAGTAGTTTTATTAATTAAATCAATTAGTTCAACTACTAAGCACTTACTATAAATAAATAAAATAGTACTTATTAAAAATAAACTACTTCTATATATAGTAAAATAAATTGGTTTATTAAATCACCTAGCTAGTTCAATTATATATGAAGCACTTATTATAAATAAAATAAAGTACTACTTACTAAAAATAAACTAGTTTAACTATAGTTCTATTATTTTTCTAACTAATTTTCCTATACATACACAATAAATTGACAAAGAAAATACTATGAACAAAAAAATCATTAAAATTCTATGAAAAAAATTAAACCGAAAAAAATCATAGAAAATTCTATGAATAGAAAAAAATCATAAAAAAATTTGACATCTAAATTACTTACACAATATGAAAAAAATTGACATGTAAATTACAACAGAAAAAAATCATAAAAATTTGACATCTAAATTACAACAGAAAAAATCATAAAAAAATCTAACACAATATGAACAAACTAATTACACAATATGAAAAATCTAACAGAAAAATCTATGAACTACACATCTAACAAAAAAATCAATGAACTACAAAAAAAACATTAAAATTTTATGAACAAAACTAGAACAGAAAAAAATCATAAAAATTCTATGAACAGAAAAAAATCATAAAAATTTGACATCTAAATTACTTACACAATATGAAATAAATTGATATCTAAATTACAACAGAAACAAATCATAAAAATTTGACATCTAAATTACAACAGAAAAAATCATAAAACAATCTAACACAATATGAACAAATTAATTACACAATATGAAGAAAATCTAACAAAAAAATCTATGAACTACGCATCTAAATTACTACACATCTAACAAAAAAACTATAAACTACAAAAAATCTAACAAAATTAACTACACATCTAAATTAACTACTACTAACGTCAAATTAAATTAGTTGCTCACGGCGACGGCGACGGCGACGACGAGGTGCGGCGCGGGGCGGGCGGGGCGGCGCGAGCCGTGGCGGGCGGGGCGGCGACGGCGTCGGGGCGGCACGGGCAGGGGCGGGGGGGGGGGGCGGCGTTGCGGGGCACGAGGCGCGGGGCGGGGGGCTGCGACGGTGTCGAGGCGGGCAGGACGGCGCGGGACGGCGCGGGGCAACGATGGCGACGGCAAGGCAGAAACGGGCAGCCTGGCGGTGTCGGGGCGGGGAAGAACGAACTGAACGAGATTTTGACGAGTGCCAGTTATATAGACGACGCATTGGTCCCGGTTCGTGAGACAAACCGGGACTAATGCGACCTTTAGTCCCGGTTGGTGGCACCAACCAGGACCAAAGGCCTCTTTTCAGCAGCCCAAAGGGCGGGAAGCAGAGGCCTTTGGTCCCGGTTGGTGGAACCAACCGGGACTAAAGGGTGGCATTGGTCCCAGTTGGTGCCATAAACCGGTACCAATGCACCCCTTTAGTGCCGGTTAGTGCCACCAACTGGGACTAAAGGCCCCGTGCTGCTCGCGTCGCGGCACGAAAGTTTAGTCCCACCTCGCTAGCTGAGGAAGCTCGAGGGTGGTTTATAAGCCCCAGTCCCGCTGCCCTCTCGAGCTCCTCTCAAATGCAGGCTTACGGGCCTAAACTCACTATATGTGCCTGTGGGCCTATTGGGCCTATTGCGGGCCTGAATCCTGGCCCATTGTTGGGTTTCTAGTCGTATTCAGGCCGTGGTAGCCCTTTAGGTGGCACTTTTTTTAGTTTATTTATTTTATTTTTTGCTTTGAATTATTTATTTTCTTTTGATTTTTGCTTTCTTTTTTTCTTTTAGCTCAGATAATTATAATCTTTCTAATTACTTATTTATTTTCTTTTATGATAAATTTTTTTGCTATTAAAGTTTGTAACAAAATTCTAATTACTTATTTATGTTCTTTTATGATAATTCTTTTTGTTTTTAATGTTTTGAATAGAATTCTAATTACTTATTTATTTTCTTTTATGATAATTCTTTTTGCTTTTAATGTTTTGAACAGAATTCTAATTACTTATTTATTTTCTTTTATGATAATCATTTTTGTTATTAAAGTTTGTAACAAAATTCTATATAATTTTAGTTTCAATAATACTAGAGGTTTATAAAAGCTTTTTAGTTGATTCGTTCATTACCAGTTCTAAGGCTGTTACAAAGGCATTTTATTTGGTACAGGTTTTAAGGCTGGTGCCCCACGAGCACCTTTTCGTGCCGGTTCGTGCCATGAACCGGTAAAAGAGTTTTTTAGTTGATTCTTTTTGCATCTGTTTTTTAGTCCCACCTCGCCAAGCGAGAGGCACTCGCAGCGGTTTATAAGCCCCGAGTGCAGAGACGATGCAGAAGAGGCTCAATGCTAACCTGCACGTCGCTTAGCTTTAAGCCTTGAGTAAAAGGATAGACTACACGCAGGGGCAGAGCCAGCGTTGTGGCGTTGGGTTCAGTTGAACCCAATGAAATTTTCCAGCCACGAACATGCACGCAGATAGTTCTGCGTGTGAACCCAATAGAAATTCAACGATGCACCCAACAGAAAGTTGGAATAGACAAGTTAGAACTTAGAAGCCTTTTAGTCCACAAACTTTTAACATGAGTAGCCCAGCTAAGGCCCATGATTAAACTATTTACTGCCTTGGTGTCTGACTCAGATTCCGTATCTCATAGCACAATCGTACGCATCAGGGCGCACATCTCGTGACTTTCGCTTCCCCAAGACCACAGCCGTCTTTTCCTCTAGCTGCCTCTCTCGTAACTCGCTCGCCCGTCGCGGTGTCGGCGCATCGCCTGACCGTTAGCGCCTTAGCGGCGACCCGAAGTTGGCAACAGCAGGTCAGCGTGCTATCCCAATCCTATCGTCACATTTTCTTTCTCTTATGAATGTTCTATTTTGCTAGTGCGGTTAGGCCCTTTGCCCTAGTTTTTTTCCTGAACTTCAAGGCCACATATTGGATACAGGCATAGTGCATCAAGTGTTGCTGTTGCAGTTAGTCTCCCAAAGCAGTCTACGTACGGAGAAAACAAAATTAGATATGCCTTAATATTCGGCTGATTGAAAGAGATTTCTGGATTACACAAGTTCAGAGTGACAAATTGGCAATTACTGCCTTGAATGGTTGAAAGGAGGCCCTCTGAAATGTGAGTGCTTTTACATGCTTCTTTCAATTGATGATAACATAACCTTGTCAAACTAATATGTAATTTTTCTCCTGTATTTTTTGAAGAAAGAAGCTAAACCTGAAGTTATTTGCAGTATGTAAACGAGTAATTTTACAATTTCATCCAACCGCTATGTGCACTGTTTTTGTTTTTAAATAAAGTAAGAGTATATATATTAGTGTTGTACTCTTATTATATGATAGTGTGAAATCGGACATTGCACTTACTTAATTCATCCTAAATTCTTAAAAGAAGCCAATGAATGAACCCATCGACTAAATTTTCTGGCTCCGCCCCTGACTGCACGGAGCTATGTGCAGTGGAGTTTACACTATTTCGAAAGGCTTGAAGCTAATTAACGAGCATTGCGCCTCTTTTTTATTTTTAAAGACTTATTACAACTCAGAAATAAATAGAAAAAATAAATATAGCAGAAAAAAAACTATATAAAAAACTACTCAGAAATAAATAAAAGAAAAAATAGTTGTGATTAACTTTACTAAAAAAATGAGCATAGATGCGCTTATAGAGAAAATTAGACCTAAATTCATAATAAATTTCTACTAACTTCAGAGAAATTCAATATGAATTTAGGTCAAATTCCGTGTATAAGGGCATCTATTTTCACTTTGAGAGGAGCTCAACAAAGCAGAGAGGGAGGGGCTTATAAACGGGTGTGAGCGTCCTTCGGTTGGCGAGGTGGGACTAAACTCTGACTGCAACAAGGACCAACCCTTTAGTCCCGGTTCGTGCCACCAACCGGGACTAATGGGCTGCCTTTGGTCCCGGTTCGTCCCATCAACCGGGGCCAATGGTGGTGGGCCAGGAGCGAGGCCCATTGGTCCCGGTTCGTCCCACCAACCGGGACCAAAAGGTCCAGACGAACCGGGACCAATGGCCCACGTGGCCCGGCCGGCCCCCGGGGCTCACGAACCGGGTCCAATGCCACCATTGGTCCCGGTTATGGACTGAACCAGGACTAATGGGCTGACCCGGCCTGGACCATTGCCCCCTTTTCTACTAGTGTTAGCGATCTATTTATTTATGTCCATTTATGATGTTCTAATAAGAACATGATTATTGTTGTCATCATATATTGTATATCACAATATATTGTATCAGCACTTTGATACAAATTCATTTGTATGTATTCTATATATCCGACAATGATTTTCTTGAGAATCTTCATGTCTATATATAGATTTTTACAGGAGTAAATCCGATGAAAAATGATATGTGCCTTGTGGGCATATGCACCACAAACTCTATACTCAGGGAAGTCCAATGTTTCCCCTCTCATTGAGAGAAAGGAGATATTTTAAAATCGCTAGATGCGATGAGGTATTTGTTGGCTCAACTCGAGTCATATTTACTATCCCTGTGGGTACTCGAGTAACGTCAGGATGCTTCATTGCTTCCCAAGTTTAACTCGTACCCTACTAAGCTATAGAGATATTTGTCAAAATGGTTTCCATAAAGAAACTTATGATGACAAGAAAGAGAAATACATTCTCTTTACCATATGCAACGGATATGGCAAGCACATTTTCTATGTATCATCTGGATTGTACTACACATACTACAAAACCCGTAGCACATGTTGCGCCCAAGATAGTTTTCCAAAATGTCTTGTACATGAAAAACTTGGCATACTCACCTTGGTCATCGAGACATTTGGTAGAAACCGAAACTATCAGCAATTCCAATAGTTTATGATTATTATGATGCTAAATTCTAACACCATTTGGATTTTATGTGCACTACAAGTGACACAGGGGAGCTAATTTTAAGGCTCGCACACCTTAAAGTCTACGCTGAACCACTCAGACTCCTTGAATGCATCAAGATGAGGTAAGTGGCTCTTCCCATCCATTGACTAGACTATTCAGGTATTCCATGGTTCTAAAAGACATATCTACATGATGGTATTAAGTGTGTGCTTTATTCACACGAAACCATTGGCTCATTATCCTGACATCGATTTCAAGCAAATTGAATGGATAACATTGCAGAATTCTTCTTGAGTGCCTTCTCTATGGCCCTTGGATTGAGTTTAGCAATTTGTCCTAAGGTCTAGACTCAAAATGGTTTGGTAGAATCCTATCCAAAGACTTAAGCTCATTGCATTATCTTTACTTTGGAATTGCAACTTACTAACTTTACGTTGGAGTCATGCAGTTTTTACACGCTCATGACAGAACTGCATAATATTATTCCCCTCTATCTTTGATATGTGGATATCTACCAAGTATTTCCTATCTGCGGTAATTAGGTTGCATACTGATATCACCACCCGGCATACATCATTGGCCCCTCAACATATAGTTGGGATATATGCGAGGAATAAATGTACTTCCGTCAATACCTCAAGCCCCTCGCATGGGGAGTTATTCAAGGCCAATATGCTAATTCAATGAGGAACATTTCCAGGCATTAGGGGAAGATTTCAGGTACCATAAAGATGTTGGAAATATGCCCTAGAGGCAATAATAAAAGGATTATCATTATATTTCTTTGTTCATGATAGTTGTCTTTTATTCATGCTATAATTGTATTATCCGGAAATTGTAATACACGTGTGAATACTTAGACCACAACATGTCCCTAGTGAGCCTCTAGTTGACTAGCTCATTGATCAACAGATAGTCATGGTTTCCTGACTATGGACATTGGATGTCGCTGATAACGGGATCACATCATTAGGAGAATGATGTGATGGACAAGACCCAATCCTAAGCATAGCACAAGATCGTGTAGTTCGTTTTGCTAGAGTTTTTCCTATGTCAAGTATCTCTTCCTTAGACCATGAGATCGTGTAACTCCCGGATACCGTAAGAGTGCTTTGGGTGTACCAAACGTCACAACATAACTGGGTGACTATAAAGGTGCACTACAGGTATCTCCGAAAGTGTCTGTTGGGTTGACACGGATCGAGACTGGGATTTGTCACTCCGTATAACGGAGAGGTATCACTGGCCCCACTCGGTAGTGCACCATCATAATGAGCTCAAAGTGACCAAGTGTTTGGTCACGGGATCATGCATTACGGTACGAGTAAAGTGACTTGCCGGCAACGAGATTGAACGAGGTATTGGGATACCGACGATCGAATCTCGGGCAAGTAACATACCGTCTGACAAAGGGAATAGTATACGGGGTTTCTTGAATCCTTGACATCGTGGTTCATCCGATGAGATCATCGAGGAGTATGTGGGAGCCAACATGGGTATCCAGATCCCGCTGTTGGTTATTGACCGGAGAGCCGTCTCGGTCATGTCTGCATGTCTCCCGAACCCGTAGGGTCTACACACTTAAGGTTCGGTGACGCTAGGGTTGTATGAATATGAGTATGCAGCAAACTGAATGTTGTTTGGAGTCCCAGATGAGACCCCGGACATCATGAGGAGTTCCGGAATGGTCCGGAGGTAAAGAATTATATATAGGAAGTGTTGTTTCGGCCATCGGGAAAGTTTTGGGGTCACCCGGTATTGTACCGGGACCACCGGAAGGGTCCCGGGGGTCCACCGGGTGGGACCACCTATCCCGGAGGGCCGCGTGGGCTGAAGTGGGAGGGGAACCAGCCCCTAGTGGGCTGGTGCGCCCCCCTTGGCCCCCCCTGCGCCTAGGGTTGGAAACCCTGGGGTGGGGGCGCACCACTTGCCTTGGGGGGCACTCCACCCCCCTGGCCGCCGCCCCCTTGGGAGATTCCTATCTCCAGGGCCGCCCCCCCAGGGGGGCTATATAAAGGAGGGGGGAGGGAGGGCAGCTGCACCCTGAGTCTTGGCGCCTCCCTCCCCCTGCTACACCTCTTCCTCCTCCCGCAGTTGCTTGGCGAAGCCCTGCCGGAGTCCTGCTACATCCACCACCACGCCATTGTGCTGCTGGATCTTCATCAACCTCTCCTCCCCCCTTGCTGGATCAAGACGGAGGAGACGTCACACTGACCGTACGTGTGTTGAACGCGGAGGTGCCGTCCGTTCGGCGCTAGGATCTCCGTTGATAGGATCACGACGAGAACGACTACCTCAACCCCGTTCTCTTGAACGCTTCCACACACGATCTACAAGTGGTATGTAGATGCATCTCTCTCTCTCGTTGCTAGATGAACTCATAGATTGATCTTGGTGAACGTAGGAATTTTTTTATTTTATGCAACGTTCCCCAACAGTGGCATCATGAGCTAGGTCTATGCGTAGTTCTCTATTGCACGAGTAGAACACAAATCTGCTGTGGGCGTAGATCTTGTCAACTTGCTTGCCACTACTAGTCTTTTCTTGCTTCAGTGGTATTGTGGGATGAAGCGGCCCGGACCGACCTTACATGTACGCTTACGCGAGACAGGTTCCACCGACTGACATGCACTAGTTGCATAAGGTGGCTAGCGGGTGTCTGTCTCTCCTACTTTAGTTGGAGCGGATTCGATGAAAACGGTCCTTATGAAGGGTAAATAGAAGTTGACAAAATCACGTTGTGGTTATTCGTAGGTAAGAAAACGTTCTTGCTAGAACCCAATTGCAGCCACGTAAAAGATGCAACAACAATTAGAGGACGTCTAACTTGTTTTTGCAGCAATTGTCATGTGATGTGATATGGCCAGAAGTTGTGATGAATGATGAATGATATATTGTGATGTATGAGATCATGTTCTTGTAATAGGAATCATGACTTGCATGTCGATGAGTATGACAACCGGTAGGAGCCATAGGAGTTGTCTTAATTATTGTATGACCCGCGTGTCATTGATTTAACGCCATGTAATTACTTTACTTTATTGCTAAACCGTTAGCTATAGTAGTAGAAGTAATAGTTGGCGAGAAACTTCATGGAGGCACGATGATGGAGATCATGATGATGGATATCATGGTGTCATGCCGGTGACGAAGATGATCATGGAGCCCCGAAGATGGAGATCGAAGGAGCTATATGATATTGGCCATATCATGTCACTACTTTATATAATTGCATGTGATGTTTATTATGTTTTATGCATCTTGTTTACTTAGAACGGCGGTAGTAAATAAGATGATCCCTTATAATAATTTTAAGAAAGTGTTCCCCCTAACTGTGCACCGTTGCTAAAGTTCGTCGTTTCGAAGCACCACGTGATGATCGGGTGTGATAGATCCTTACGTTCACATACAACGGGTGTAAGACAGTTTTACACATGCAAAACACTTAGGGTTAACTGACGAGCCTAGCATGTATAGACATGGCCTCGGAACACAAGAGACTGAAAGGTCGAACATGAGTCATATGGAAGATACGATCAACATGGAGATGTTCACCGATGATGACTAGTCCGTCTCACATGATGATCAGACACAGCCTAGTCGACTCGGATCGTGTAACACTTAGATGACTAGAGGGATGTCAATCTGAGTGGGAGTTCATTAAATAATTTGATTAGATGAACTTAATTATCATGAACTTAGTCTAAAATCTTTGCAAAATATGTCTTGTAGATCAAATGGCCAACGCTCATGTCAACATGAACTTCAACGCGTTCCTAGAGAAAACCAAGCTGAAAGATGATGGCAGCAACTATTCAGACTGGGTCCAGAACCTGAGGATCATCCTCATAGCAGCCAAGAAAGCATATGTCCTAGAAGGACCGCTAGGTGAAGCACCCATCCCAGAGAACCAAGACATTATGAACGCTTGGCAGTCACGTGCTGATGATTACTCCCTCGTTCAGTGCGGCATGCTTTACAGCTTAGAACCGGGGCTCCAAAAGCGTTTTGAGCAACACGGAGCATATGAGATGTTCAAGGAGCTGAAAATGGTTTTTCAAGCTCATGCCCGGGTCGAGAGATATGAAGTCTCCGACAAGTTCTATAGTTGTAAGATGGAGGAAAACAGTTGTGTCAGTGAGCACATACTCAAAATGTCTGGGTTGCACAACCGTCTGTCCCAGCTGGAGATCAACCTCCCGGACGAGGCAGTCATTGACAAAATCCTTCAGTCGCTCCCGCCGAGCTACAAGAGCTTTGTGATGAACTACAATATGCAGGGGATGGTGAAGACCATTCCTGAAGTATTTTCAATGCTGAAGTCAGCAGAGGTTGAAATCAAGAAAGAACATCAAGTGTTGATGGTCAATAAGACCACTAAATTCAAGAAGGGTAAGGGAAAGAAGAACTTCAAGAAGGATGGCAAAGATGTTGCCGCGCCCGGTAAGCCAGTTGCCGGGAAGAAGTCAAAGAATGGACCCAAGCCTGAGACTGAGTGCTTTTATTACAAAGGGAAGGGTCATTGGAAGCGGAACTGCCCCAAATACTTAGCGGACAAGAAGGCCGGCAACACTAAAGGTATATGTGATATACATGTAATTGATGTGTACCTTACCAGTACTCGTAGTAACTCCTGGGTATTTGATACCGGTGCCGTTGCTCATATTTGTAACTCACAGTAGGAGCTGCGGAATAAGCGGAGACTGGCGAAGGACGAGGTGACGATGCGCGCCGGGAATGGTTCCAAGGTCGATGTGATCGCCGTCGGCATGCTACCTCTACATTTACCCACGGGATTAGTTATGAACCTCAATAATTGTTATTTAGTGCCAAGTTTGAGCATGAACATTGTATCTGGATCTCGTTTAATATGAGATGGCTACTCATTTAAATCCGAGAATAATGGTTGTTCTATTTATATGAGAGATATGTTTTATGGTCATGCCCTGATGGTCAATGGTTTATTCTTAATGAATCTCGAACGTAATGTTACACATATTCATAGTGTGAATACCAAAAGATGTAAAGTTGATAACGATAGTCCCACATACTTGTGGCACTGCCGCCTTGGTCACATTGGTGTCAAGCGCATGAAGAAGCTCCATGCTGATGGACTTTTAGAGTCTCTCGATTATGAATCATTTGACACATGTGAACCATGCCTCATGGGCAAAATGACCAAGACTCCGTTCTCCGGAACAATGGAGCGAGCAAGCAACTTATTGGAAATAATACATACTGATGTGTGTGGTCCAATGAGCGTTGAGGCTCGCGGAGGATATCGTTATGTTCTCACTCTCACTGATGACTTAAGTAGATATGAGTATGTCTACTTGATGAAACACAAGTCTGAGACCTTTGAAAAGTTCAAGGAATTTCAGAATGAGGTAGAGAATCAACGTGAACGAAAGATAAAATTCTTACGATCAGATCGTGGAGGAGAATATTTAAGTCACGAATTTGGTACACACTTAAAAAATGTGGAATCGTTTCACAACTCACGCCACCTGGAACACCTCAGCGTAACGGTGTGTCTGAACGTCGTAATCGCACTCTATTGGATATGGTGTGATCTATGATGTCTCTTACCGATTTACCGCTATCATTTTGGGGATACGCTCTAGAGACAGCTACATTCACTTTAAATAGGGCACCGTCTAAATCCGTTGAGACGACACCGTATGAATTATGGTTTGGGAAGAAACCTAAGCTGTCGTTTCTAAAAGTTTGGGGATGCGATGCTTATGTCAAGAAACTTCAACCTGAAAAGCTCGAACCCAAGTCGGAAAAATGCGTCTTCATAGGATACCCTAAGGAAACCATTGGGTATACCTTCTACCTTAGATCCGAAGGCAAGATCTTTGTTTCCAAGAACGGATCCTTTCTGGAAAAAGAGTTTCTCTCGAAAGGAGTAAGTGGGAGGAAAGTAGAACTCGATGAAGTACTACCTCTTGAACCAGAAAGTAGTGCAGCTCAGGAAAATGTTCCCGTGGTGCCTACACCAACTGGAGAGGAAATTAATGATGATGATCAAGGTACTTCGGATCAAGTTGCTACTGAACTTCATAGGTCCACAAGGACACGTTCCACACCAGAGTGGTATGGCAACCCTGTCCTGGAAATCATGTTGTTAGACAACGGTGAACCTTCGAACTATGAAGAAGCGATGGCGGGCCCAGATTCCAACAAATGGCTAGAAGCCATGCAGTCTAAGATAGAATCCATGTATGAAAACAAAGTATGGACTTTGACTGACTTTCCCGATGATCGGCGAGCGATAGAAAACAAATGGATCTTTAAGAAGAAGACGGACGTGGATGGTAATGTCACCATCTATAAAGCTCGACTTGTTGCTAAGGGTTATCGACAAGTTCAAGGGGTTGACTACGATGAGACTTTCTCTCCCGTAGCGAAGCTTAAGTCCGTCCGAATCATGTTAGCAATTGCCGCATACTATGATTATGAGATATGGCAGATGGACGTCAAACGGCATTCCTTAACGGTTGTCTTAAGGAAGAGCTGTATATGATGCAGCCGGAAGGTTTTGTCGATCCTAAGAATGCTAACAAAGTATGCAAGCTCCAGCGATCCATTTATGGGCTGGTGCAAGCATCTCGGAGTTGGAACATTCACTTTGATGAGATGGTCAAAGCGTTTGGGTTTATGCAGACTTATGGAGAAGCCTGCGTTTACAAGAAAGTGAGTGGGAGCTCTGTAGCATTTCTCATATTATATGTAGATGACATACTTTTGATGGGAAATGATATAGAATTCTTGGACAGCATTAAGGCCTACTTGAATAAGTGTTTTTCAATGAAGGACCTTGGAGAAGCTGCTTACATATTAGGCATCAAGATCTATAGGGATAGATCGAGACGCCTCATAGGTCTTTCACAAAGCACATACCTTGATAAGATTTTGAAGAAGTTCAAAATGGATCAGTCCAAGGAAGGGTTCTTGCCTGTATTGCAAGGTGTGAGATTGAGCTCGGCTCAATGCCCGACCACGGCAGAAGATAAAGAAGAGATGAGTGTCATCCCCTATGCCTCAGCCATAGGATCTATTATGTATGCCATGCTGTGTATCAGACCAGATGTAAACCTTGCGGTAAGTTTGGTAGGTAGGTACCAAAGTAATCCCGGCAAGGAACACTGGACAGCGGTCAAGAATATCCTAAAGTACCTGAAAAGGACAAAGGACATGTTTCTCATTTATGAGGTGACGAAGAGCTCGTCGTAAAGGGTTACGTCGACGCTAGCTTCGACACAGATCTGGATGACTCTAAGTCACAAACCGGATACGTGTATATGTTGAATCATGGAGCAGTAAGCTGGTGCAGTTGCAAGCAGAGCGTCGTGGCGGGATCTACATGTGAAGCGGAGTACATGGCAGCCTCGGAGGCAGCGCATGAAGCAATATGGATTAAGGAGTTCATCACCGACCTAGGAGTCATACCCAATGCGTCCGGGCCGATCACTCTCTTCTGTGACAACACTGGAGCTATTGCCCTTGCCAAGGAGCCCAGGTTTCACAAGAAGACCAGGCACATCAAGCGTCGTTTCAACTCCATCCGTAAAAACGTTCAAGATGGAGAGATAGATATTTGCAAAGTACATACAGATCAGAATGTCGCAGATCCATTGACTAAACCTCTTCCGCGAGCAAAACATGATCAACACCAGAACTCTATGGGTGTTCGATTCATCACAAAGTAACTAGATTATTGACTCTAGTGCAAGTGGGAGACTGTTGGAAATATGCCCTAGAGGCAATAATAAAAGGATTATTATTATATTTCTTTGTTCATGATAGTTGTCTTTTATTCATGCTATAATTGTATTATTCGGAAATCGTAATACACGTGCGAATACTTAGACCACAACATGTCCCTAGTGAGCCTCTAGTTGACTAGCTCGTTGATCAACAGATAGTCATGGTTTCTGACTATGGACATTGGATGTCGTTGATAACGGGATCACATCATTAGGAGAATGATGTGATGGACAAGTCCCAATCCTAAGCATAGCACAAGATCGTGTAGTTCGTTTTGCTAGAGCTTTTCCTATGTCAAGTATCTCTTCCTTAGACCATGAGATCGTGTAACTCCCGGATACCGTAAGAGTGCTTTGGGTGTACCAAACGTCACAACGTAACTGGGTGACTATAAAGGTGCACTATAGGTATCTCGTAAAGTGTCTGTTGGGTTGACACGGATCGAGACTGGGATTTGTCACTCCGTATAACGAAGAGGTATCACTGGGCCCACTCGGTAGTGCATCATCATAATGAGCTCAAAGTGACCAAGTGTTTGGTCACGGGATCATGCATTACAGTACGAGTAAAGTGACTTGCCGGCAATGAGATTGAATGAGGTATTGGGATACCGACGATCGAATCTCGGGCAAGTAACATACCGTCTGACAAAGGGAATAGTATACGAGGTTGCTTGAATCCTCGACATTGTGGTTCATCCGATGAGATCATCGAGGAGTATGTGGGAGCCAACATGGGTATCCAGATCCCGTTGTTGGTTATTGACCGGAGAGCCGTCTCGGTCATGTCTGCATGTCTCCCGAACCCGTAGGGTCTACACACTTAAGGTTCGGTGACACTAGGGTTGTATGAATATGAGTATGCAGCAAACCTAATGTTGTTCGGAGTCCCGGATGAGATCCCGGACGTCATGAGGAGTTACGGAATGGTCCGGAGGTAAAGAATTATATATAGGAAGTGCTGTTTCGGCCATCGGGAAAGTTTCGGGGTCACCCGGTATTGTACCGGGACCACCGGAAGGGTCCTGGGGGTCCATCGGGTGGGGCCACCTATCCCGGAGGGCCCCGTGGGCTGAAGTGGGAGGGGAACCAGCCCCTAGTGGGCTGGTGGGCCCCCCTTGGCCCCCCTGCGCCTAGGGTTGGAAACCCTGGGGTGGAGGGCGCACCACTTGCCTTGGGGGGCACTCCACCCCCCTGGCCGCCGCCCCCTTGGGAGATTCCCATCTCCAGGGCCGGTACCCCCCCAAGGGGGCCTATATAAAGGAGGGGGGAGGTAGGGCATCCGCACCCTGAGTCTTGGCGCCTCCCTCCCCCTGCTACACCTCTTCCCCCTCCCGCAGTTGCTTGGTGAAGCCCTGCCGGAGTCCTGCTACATCCACCACCACGCCATCGTGCTACTGGATGTTCATCAACCTCTCCTCCCCCCTTGCTGGATCAGGACGGAGGAGACGTCACGCTGACCATATGTGTGTTGAACGCGGAGGTGCCGTCCGTTCGGCGCTAGGATCTCCGGTGATAGGATCACGATGAGAACGACTACCTCAACCCCGTTCTCTTGAACGCTTCCGCACGCGATCTACAAGTGGTATGTAGATGCATCTCTCTCTCTCTCTCTCTCTCGTTGCTAGATGAACTCATAGATTGATCTTGGTGAACGTAGGAAATTTTTTATTTTATGCAACGTTCCCCAACAAAAGAATGCCAGGAATTAGTGGAATGTTCAACACATTTCTGCCTCAAATCCACGTACTCAAAGATCTGAACCATGCATTCAGAAGATTTGCAACACATTGCAAATAACCTGCCAGATTCATTTACTGACTATAAAGGTGTCATACAATCCTACAATCCTGAAAAATATGCCGGAAAGAGTGGAGGTACCAACTAAAACCACTCAACTCCCTGTTCAAAGCAACAGGGGAGAAGTACGACAATAGTACATAAGGATTCAGCTTCTTGCAAGCAAGGATATCAAGGCCTATGAATCAGTAAATGCAAGTCAACTTCACGTTGACAGATACCTGATGGGTAGTATACACCCAGTGGATGGGAAACCTCCACCAACCCAGGTCATAGTGCACAAAATGACCGGGACATCGGAATACCTGACTCAATCGCATTGGGAAATCGCGAGCAGTCACTATGGGTAACGATATTTCCATCAACTATATATTGATATATAGATTCTGGAGAAACATATAACCGAAACTCTACAATTGTCGACATACATTTCTCAACTAGGTTGAAAAAAACCTTTCAAGTGATTCGGATCCAAATACCATGGCCATGGCAAAGTGTGAACAACACTCGGACTGAACTCAAGGAAAGGGTATAATCTAGGTAGAAATGATCTTGCTCAATAATGGGAAGGTATTCATAAGCAATACCTACAACAGTTTTCTTCTGGAAACAGAATTGAGAACAACAAGGTGGTGAAACAAAGAGCAAGTATTGTAGCACAAGGGTTTACGCGGATACCTAACTATTCTTCAAAGGTGGAATCTCATTCCGGTAACTTATATAATTGGCAGTACAAAATCATCTATCTCTGCAGTTGATAGATGTAGTGATCGCATATCCATGTGGCTCACTAGATTCAGACATATATGATTGATTTCCAATGGAATCTCAATTCTGAATCGAAATACAAAATGCAACATACATTGTGTAAAAATCAGTAAGTCACCATATGACTTATTGTTGTAGGTACATTTGGTACAACCGACTTAGTGAGTTCCTTTACACAAGGATTACTCCTACAATGATGGTTATCCATGTTTGTCTGTCATACACAGTGATTACTCCTGCAATGACGATACATGTAATCATCTAAACGATAGAGTTTAAATGAAGGATTTGGGTAAAACCAAGATACCGCTCGTTACTACAACTTGAGCACCTTCACTCATACATTTGGTACACTATGTTGTCTATATCCAAAATATATTGGAGTCAAACTTCTTGTCCTGGTTTTTGTTGGGGAACGTTGCAGAAAATAAAAAAATTCTACGCTTCACCAAGATCAATCTATGGAGTCATCTAGCAACGAGAGAGAGGAGTACATCTAAATACCCTTGTAGATCGCGAGCGGAAGCGTTCAAGAGAACGGGGTTGAGGGAGTCGTACTCGTCGTGATCCAAATCATCGAAGATCCTAATGCCGAACGGACGGCACCTCCGCGTTCAACACACGTACGGTTGGGGAAGACGTCTCCTCCTTGATCCAGCAAGGGGAAAGAGAGGTTGATGGAGATCCACCAGCACAACAGCGTGGTGGTGGAAGTAGCGGCGATCTCGGCAGGGCTTCGCCAAGCTCAGCGAGAGGGAGAGGTGGTACAGGGGGAGAGGGAGGCGCTAGGGACTAGGGTGCGGCTGCCCTCCCTCCCCCCTGTTTATATAGGGGCCCTAGGGGGTGCACCGGCCCCCTAGAGATCCCATCTCAAGGGGGGGCGTCGGCCAAGGGGGAGGACTTGTTGGAAATATGCCCTAGAGGCAATAATAAAATGGTTATTATTGTATTTCCTTGTTCATGATAATTGTCTATTATTCATGCTATAATTGTATTAACCGGAAACCGCAATACATGTGTGAATACATAGACCACAACATGTCCCTAGTGAGCCTCTAGTTGACTAGCTCGTTGATCAACAGATGGTCATGGTTTCCTGACCATGGACATTGGATGTCATTGATAACGGGATCACATCATTAGGAGAATGATGTGATGGACAAGACCCAATCCTAAGCCTAGCACAAGATCATGTAGTTCGTATGCTAAAGCTTTTCTAAATGTCAAGTATCTTTTCCTTAGACCATGAGATTGTGCAACTCCCGGATACCGTAGGAATGCTTTGGGTGTACCAAACGTCACAACGTAACTGGGTGGCTATAAAGGTGCACTACGGGTATCTCCGAAAGTGTCTGTTGGGTTGGCACAAATCGAGACTGGGATTTGTCATTCCGTGTGACGGAGAGGTATCTCTGGGCCCACTCGGTAGGACATCATCATAATGTGCACAATGTGATCAAGGAGTTGATCGCGGGATGATGTGTTACAGAACGAGTAAAGAAACTTGCCGATAACGAGATTGAACAAGGTATCGGGATACCGACGATCGAATCTCGGGCAAGTACTATACCGGTAGACAAAGGGAATTGTATACGGGATTGATTGAATCCTTGACATCGTGGTTCATCCGATGAGATCATCATGGAACATGTGGGAGCCAACATGGGTATCCAGATCCCGCCGTTGCTTATTGGCCGGAAAGTTGTCTCGGTCATGTCTGCATGGTTCCCGAACCCGTAGGGTCTACACACTTAAGGTTCGATGACGCTAGGGTTATAGGGAATAGATATACGTGGTTACCGAATGTTGTTCAGAGTCCCGGATGAGATCCCGGACGTCACGAGGAGTTCTGGAATGATCCGGAGGTAAAGATTTATATATGGGAAGTCCTGTTTTGGTCACCGGAAAAGTTTCGGGTGCTATCGGTAATGTACCGGGACCACCGGGAGGGTCCTGGGGGTCCACCAGGTGGGGCTACCGGCCCCAGAGGGCTGCGTGGGCCAAGTGTGGGAGGGGACCAGCCCCAGGTGGGCTGGTGCACCCCCACCAGGGCCCAAGGCGAAGAGAGAAGGGAAAAGGGGGAAACCCTAGGCTCAGATGGGCCTAAGGCCCACCTAGTGGTGCGCCCCCCCTCTCTCCCCTTGGCCGCCCCCCTAGATGAGATCTAGGGCTGGCCGCCACCCCTAGGGGTGGAAACCTAGGTGGGGGCGCAGCCCCTCCCTTTCCCCTATATATAGTGGGGGTTTGGGGCTGCCATACACATGAGAACATCTCCCTCTTGGCGCAGCCCTACCCCTCTCCCTCCTCGTCTCTTGCGGTGCTTGGCGAAGCCCTGCTGGAGTGCCACGCTCCTCCAACACCACCACGCCGTCGTGCTGCTGCTGGACGGAGTCTTCCCCAACCTCTCCCTCTCCCCTTGCTGGATCAAGGCACGGGAGATGTCATCGGGCTGCACGTGTGTTGAACGCGGAGGCGCTGTTGTTCGGCGCTTAGATCGGAATCAACCGCGATCTGAATCGCTACGAGTACGACTCCTTCATCCGCGTTCTTGTAACGCTTCTGCTTAGCGATCTACAAGGGTATGTAGATGAACTCCCCTCTCTCTCATTGCTAGTCTCTCCATAGATAGATCTTGGTGACTCGTAGGAAAATTTTGAATTTCTGCTACGTTCCCCAACAGGACTTGCCCCCCAAGCCAAGTGGGGCGCCCCCCACCCCTAGGGTTTCCAACCCTAGGCGTAGGGGGAGGCCCAAGGGGGGCGCACCAGCCCACCAAGGGCTGGTTCTCCTCCCTCTTCAGCCCATGGGGCCCTCCGGGATAGGTGGCCCCACCTGGTGGACCCCCGGGACCCTTCCGGTGGTCCCGGTACAATACCGGTGACCCCCGAAACTTTTCTGGTGGCCGAAACTGGACTACCTATATATAATTCTTCACCTTCGGACCATTCCAGAACTCCTCGTGACGTCCGGGATCTCATCCGGGACTCCGAACAACTTTCGGGTTACCACATACTAATATCTCTACAACCCTAGCGTCACCGAACCTTAAGTGTGTAGACCCTACGGGTTCGGGAATCATGCCGACATGACCGAGACAGCTCTCCGGCCAATAACCAACAGCGGGATCTGGATACCCATGTTGGCTCCTACATGTTCCACGATGATCTCATTGAATGAACCACGATGTCGAGGATTCAGGTAATCCCGTATACAATTCCCTTTGTCAATCGGTACGTTACTTGCCCGAGATTCGATCGTCGGTATCCCAATACCTCGTTCAATCTCGTTACCGGCAAGTCACTTTACTCGTACCGTAATGCATGATCTCGTGACCAAACAGTTGGTCACATTGAGCTCATTATGATGATGCATTACCGAGTGGGCCCAGAGATACCTCACCGTCATACGGATTGACAAATCCCAGTCTCGATCCGTGTCAACCCAACAGATACTTTCGGGGATACATGTAGTATACCTTTATAGTCACCCAGTTACGTTGTGACGTCTGGTACACCCAAAGCACTCCTACGGCATCCGGGAGTTACAGGATCTCATGGTCTAAGTAAATGATACTTGACATTGGAAAAGCTCTAGCAAACGAACTACACGATCTTGTGCTATGCTTAGGATTGGGTCTTGTCCATCACATCATTCTCCTAATGATGTGATCCCGTTATCAATGACATCCAATGTCCATAGTCAGGAAACCATGACTATCTGTTGATCAACGAGCTAGTCAACTAGAGGCTCACTAGGGACATGTTGTGGTCTATGTATTCACACATGTATTACGATTTCCGGATAACACAATTATAGCATGAACAATAGATAATTATCATGAAGAAGGAAATATAATAATAATCATTTTATTATTGCCTCTAGGGCATATTTCCAACAGTTTTTCAGTTTCACAGCAATGTGAACACCGATATTATTGGATACATCGATCAGATCCCCACTATGTCAGATCGTAGACAAGCTTAGTGTTTCTAGTAGGTGTGGTAGCCGTCTGATGAAGAGTCTTTGAAACAGACTTCATGGCTACATCCACCAACCATTATCTCAACGATAATGTTTCTTGTGTTGCCCAGATGCAAACAAGTTACATAATAAGCAATATCACTATATTGCATATCTTGCAAGCCAAATCATGCAATTGATTTGTTCACCAAGTCTCGGTATATGACAACTTCGGAATATGCAAGAATCAGGGGGAGTATCTTCCTAAATTGTTCCTGTTCAATGCATCATATTATACTCTTTTTCCCTTCATGAGTTTACTATACAGGTTCTCATAAAGATTTTTAATGGGGTAATATCAACATGAGATCATATGTCATACTTTCTGTTTTCCTCACCGGGGTTTTTGGGAAACTATATACAACATATTTATTGTCCTCTGAACTCTACGGCTTTTCTCGTATTGAGTTAAAAGAGACAATAACCATTATATGGTGCATTATTTTCTCCTTATTTTTCCCATTGGGTTTGAAGGAGTTTTGGCAACATATCAAACTCTATACTCCCCATATTTTTCCCACAGGGTTTTTGGAGGAGTCTCTTTCAAGATGATGATGCTACCTAGACAAGCATGGATTAGGGGGGTGTTAAGATTAATTAACATAGTAATTAAGGGATTAATCCCTGCTTGTATTAACCGTTGGAGGTTACTTCTCCAACCGTTGCGTCGGTTCTGTCTGAACCGACACCCCCTTTGTAAACGCTTGTTCCAGTGCTATATATAGCACTTCATCTAATGCAAAGAGATAGTTCGATCATTTGTTCTGTCGATCTCGAACAAGTATAAAATGTAGCCAACAGGAACAAGGAGGATACTACACTAGTAGAGGACGGCCTTTAGTCCCAGTTGGGAAGGGCCTTTAGTTCCGGGTCACCAAATGAGACAAATAAATCGGGACTAAAGGCCCCCACTCAAGATCAAATTGAATGAGTATTTATCAGGATTATCAAAGTAGTGTTGTGGTGCAGCCAACACGAGACTGCACCACGAGAGCCACCCACGTGGCTCGCTGGAAACAGTCAAATTAAGTGTTTCCAACAATGCAGGCCTAGAGATTCTTTGAGTTTCGTGCGGCCCAACCAACCAAATAGGCCGATTTCTTTCCGCACAGGCCTGGTTGAGGGCGATGCGACTAGTCTGGCCATGGGAAGCCCGACTCGGCCCGGCCCGACGCTGCCCCTGGGCCGGGCTCGGGCCTAGTTTTTGAGCCCGAAGGCCGGGCCCGGGCCCGTTATTTTTGTATTTTTCTGAAGGTCAGGCCGGGCCAGCCCGGAGCCCGACGGGCTTTTACGTGTTCGGGCCGGGCTCAGGCCTAGAAACACAGGCCCGATGGCCGGGCCAGGCCCGGGCCTAGGTTTTTTGTGTCAGGCTTGGCTAGGCCCGGCCCGAAGCCCGGCCGGGCCCGAGGTTTGGCCAGGTATAGATGCGACCAACCAAATGCCTCACTGTTGACTTCCTCAAACACCCAGGCCGACGCATTCTCGCTGAGATGACAGACTTGACCAAAACCAAACGACCAGACCCTTCCAAGAAACCCTCCGCCACCCAAGCGCCACTGCTCTCACCGAGTCAATTAACGGCCCCAGGTATTTGATTGGAAACTTAGCAACGCTGCAGCCAAGTGTGTTCGCTACTCTCTCTCCTTAATACTGTAATTCCCTCGGATGAGCACCGCCGAGGTCTTATTGTAGTCGATTTGTAGTCCAGATGCCTCAGAAAAAACGCACCAGTTGCAAGTCTTCCATGATGTGCTTGAGGAATGGCCATGAAAGGGAGTCAAATGCTCGAGAAATATCAAGCTGGCATGAAGACGCATTCTATAGTCATAAACACTTAATTCTGGTCAGCATATTAAAGCGTTGATGTCCAAGCTCCAATGGAACAAAAATCACTAGAATTGTCTCTGTTATTACTAACCATGTAACAATCACCTTTCATACAAGCAAAATCTGAAAGGACGCATTATGACTACGCAAGCAGAGAGACGATGATAGTCACAGGAGTGACGGTCACTAACATGGTAGAACCAATACTCGGAAATTCCCCTTTTCCAGGAATTGCAATCCTAGAAAGCAGAATCCACATACAGCTAGCACACTCTCTCTATATATATAATGAGTAAAGAGAGAAAAGGGTAATGTCAATCCATGAAAACAAGCGGAGCTGGACTAAGCATTGACGATGATGGTCACAGGAGTGGCAGTCAGTCACATGGTAAATCCATCAGACTGGGGCTCGCACCAAACCGGTGTTGGTACGTCAGTCGCTCCTATGTCATCTGGTGCTCGATAGCTGAACCTGGATTCCTCGTTTGGTGTTCGGTAACTGTACCAACTAACCTGGAGGACATGGGGTCGCAACCCTCCCATGTCCCTCCTGTGGTAGCGATCCGCCTCATCCTCGCTCTTCACCAGACGGTCATCAAGAAAATGGATAGTGGGCTCAGACTGAGTGACACATGATATGGAAGAAGCCTGACCTAGGTAAATCATTTCACCCGCTGTGTTCTTGTAGTGGACCCATGTGGCCTGGCCGGCATCGTCAACAGACAGACGGAAAACTTTGATATCAACCGTCCTCTTGCTACAATGAGTCTTCTTCACGGCAAACAGAAGATGTCCTGCTGTGGACTCCACCAGGTACCTCCTCAGCATGGTACCATCCTGAGCTTCATAGAGATCATCCAGCGGTTTGCTCGAGCGTAACTCAACATGATACCTCACCATTCTGAAGGAGGGGCCCTCCGGAACAAGCCTGATGAGATCTTCATTGGACGTGAGGAAGTGGAAGGAGCCCTGATAGAACAAAATGTCCAGCACCCTGTCTGCTGCACTCCCAATCTCGGTCCAGTGATCCTCCTTGAACTCCCACGTCGCTATGGTGTAATCAAGGGATTGGCCAATGTGTACCACGGCAGCCACCGTGTACCCAGCGGTTGAAGGGGGGAGTGAGAGGGCTGCCATCTCAACCCTGGCGCAGCGAGTCACCCCTTGCTTGTCCAGTATCGTCAACGGCAGGTCAATGCGACCTCTCTTCTCTCCATTGCATAGGTTGTATAGAGTGAATTGTGGCTCCGGGTCCTTAGTACTGATGAATACCCATGGCCCCCGTGACCCACACAGCCGCCCACTCTTAAGTGCAGCCGGAAGCCAGATCTTGTGCAGGCACCGAGTCACAGGTTCGAAAAACATCGGAGTGCTGCTTGAAGGAAGGAACATCCACGGCAGTTCTGGCAGCTTCATATCGCAGATGGTCTTGCCCCAGTGCGGGTTGATCCATGAGAGGCGTAGTCTGTCGATTCCACAAGACAGATAATCCTTGACAATCCGCTTTATCAGATCACATGGCAGCTCGCCCCAGCCTTCAGGCTGTGTAGGCTGCACATAAGGAAGGAAACTCGATCAGATGCGTGTAAATAGAAGCAGGTTGAGCACACTACTAAAACTAAAGTAAAAATTCTTTGGGGAGTGGACGTGCAGTGTATGTGCTTGGGATTCAGAATACCATATTGTTTCTTCATCATGGTAAGAGTGAAACAGAGCACGTACTACTCTACTTTCAGAATACTATGCTCGCGTAAACAGACCAAGCAGAGCACTGAAACAGAGATACGTCTAAACAACACGCACACGTGTCTGCTTTCCTGGTTTAGTATAGTAGCACAATGTGACAATAGTAAAACTGACTTGCCTATTTGGTGTCTCCTCTTAGTTTTCAGCACGGGCCACGATTCATAACTCCGATTTAATACTGTGGAAGATGAAGCAACTAAATCGAACTACAGTACTTGCTACATCAGTAATTAGTGGAGTCAACAAATTAATTAGTAGCTCAAACAGGATTAGCTATGATTATTACAGAAAGGAAGATTGTCATATATTGAACTGATGTAAGACCAAAGTAAGCCATTATACTCCTATTACTCCAAGTAACAATATTGTTTTGTAAACTACACCCTCCGTCCCATAATATACGTTTTTTGATACTAGTGTAGTGTCAAAAAACGTCTTACATTATGGAATGGAGGGAGTACTCATTTAATTGGCAGATCACATCCCATTTTAGACTGGTCATAGTGGGGAGTAATTTAGACTAGTAATATGCATGCATGTGTTACTAGTTCCTCTATAGTGCAAAAGAATATAAAGGTATTGTCATAGATGGTCACATTTAGTGTCTTGTAGACTCATTTTCTCTTAGGGTGCATATGTGATGGTATAATGAAAAAAACAATGTCATCTAACTCAAAGCATAAAAATCGCCACCCACAAGAACATTTCCAATGCCCAAAACCCAAATGAAAACATTTCCGTAGAAAATAAATAAGAAGAGGCGGATCAACACCATCTGTATATTCTATAATATGTTATCACCTTGTTTCAGAAGTTTAATTTTTTAAGCACGTGCTCTGGGGAAAAGCAAAATGATACTCCCTCCGTCCGGAAATACTTGTCCTAGGAATGGTTGTAGGACAAGTATTTCCGGACGGAAGGAGTATAATGCAAAATGAAGGCATGTGGAAAAACCAAAGAAGAGCAATCTTTCTCTTAGATTGTGCAATTCACATGGAGTAGTAAGCGAGGAAATCAGGTGGACATCTATATGAAAAGCAGCCAAAACTGTAATACCTTATGTTACTGAGTGCACAATAATAACCTATGAATTGTTCCGATAAATGTTGAATCTATCTCCTACAACTAGAGAATCCGATCTAAACAGGGTTGCATCTATTCAATGAAAAAAAATGCATCCTGCAAGGGTACATCGTAGATCATACAGAAGATAATTGACTGATTGACACAGGAGTACATCCTGTAACCTTGATTTTAACCTGCAAGGGTACATCTTGTGCAGTCTTTGATGTACCTCCATTTAACCTTGATTTTACCATGGTGATTAGTCCCTCAATCAAGTCTAGTGATAGATATTTACCAACGCCGAAGAGAATTGACTGGTTGCATATATAATACAATAAACTCTCAACTAATCTTTTTGACTGAGGCATTAAGTATGATGTGCATGGAATACCAATCACTGCATTGAGCACCCAAGTTTGCATGGAACCCCTACAGCGAAATTGAGAAACAAACCTTGAACTGTCCAGTACCGAAAATGCGCAGAAAGAAAGCTCAACTAAGCACTAAACTGAGAAAAATGGTTGCACTTATCATGTATGGGGATAGTTGCAGCTATTTTAACCAGGCTTTCTTTCCATACAGAAAATGCAATGCTGAAGGTTAAAAAAAAGGAGAATTCACCAAATGCCGCACCAAGCATGACACATCCAATCCCTAAACACGTCGCCGGCACACCAAGTTAATCACGGAAGAAAGGCGCAAATACGGACCCGCAAAAAAAAAAAAAAAGAGAGGGAAGAGCAGGATGTGCACGCATTCACCAAGCCAGCGGGCCACCGGGATGAAGCGGCCACGCCCAAGGCGCAGTCGTAGCGGCGGCACACCTGCAGCAGTCGCCACCAGAAACCTGGACCGCAGACGGCTTGACCAAATCACCTCCCCTCTCGCCATGAGGCAGGGCGGCAAGCGGACTGGGAGCGCCGCGAGGGAGGTGTGGGCCAGGGTCGTGAGGGGCACCGACGACGTGAGGCGGGGCAGGTGGCGGCGCGGGCGAGGTGTGAGGGCGCGGGCGGAGGCGACCCGAGTCGGTCGGGCAGGCGGCGGTGCGGGTGGCGGCACCGCCAGTCGGGCAGGCGAGAGATTGGGGGCTTGCCGGCTTTGGGTGGGGCGGAGCGACGCGCCACGCGGGGCATCGAGACGCTGCGTGAACAAGCGGGGGGCCGTGAACCCAGTCGACGGCCCAGTCAAAATCAGAACGTGAATCCAAAATCGAAGGCCTCAATTGACTTCCAAGATTTGGGCAACACATATCACATGAATGAAGTATTGCAGGCCCATGTAATCAATTATTCACCCCTCAAAAAAATGTAATTAATTATTCAGCGAGATCACATTAGCCCGACACAGACTAGACAGCAATCATCATTACTTGATTAGTGATCCACCTAGACTCAAAAATCGTTTTCCCTGAAAAAAAAACATAGACTAAAAAAAACCTAGACTCAGAAGAAAAAAAAGATCGGTGGTCTGCTACTATGTATGTACTACTACTACTAGTATAACGCCCGTGCGTTGCCACGGGCTCTTCAAAATTTATAATCAGTATCTTTCATTTATCATCCCCTCATATTGGGTGATTATGGAGTGCTCTAATTAGAAACACAACAATCAAATATTAGGAAATTTCATCGAACGAACAACAACGAATAATACGATATCTATCAAACGAATAAAATGAGGTCATATTTTGGTCCGTCATGCACTTCTGTTGAAAAGTGCCTATCCCTTTTAGAATCAACCCACTGTTTGCTCGCACGCAAAAAAAAATACATCTCTAAAGTGGGGAACCGATCGGTGCCAAAAAGAACTCAAACTCCTATCCAATCTCGACTTCGTGCTCTTCCACTTCCATTGATAAAGATGGGATGTCAAGGGTTTCATCATGATGACCTCGAGCAGCCGCCGACATCCCTCCCCACATCTACCCCTACCCCCTGCTGCCGCTTGCACTGTCCTTGCTCCTCGAGGGAGCTAGGGACACAATGTTCTCTAGGATGGGCATGACCAGATCCACGAGGAGGCCACATTCTTCCATGGGAACCCAACCAAGCACACCACCCTCCGCAACCATCCAATCCCAGCCTAACAAAGTCAAGACCCGCCATCTATTCACAAATCAGGCTCGCCGCATCCAGGTTCACTGCAAGTCTGCGACGAGTCTGTAGTCGACATCTTGACTTTGGCTATCCCCACGGAAGAATCATCGGATCCTGCTTACTTTTACCATCACTTCGTCTCTTCCCAAGGCAGCGACACCACCCAGCCAATCACCACCACCGCTTGCGGCTTGCCTACATAAAATCATGAGAAATCTCCACGGCGGTGCTGTAAGATCACCTTGGCGACCTCGACAGTGACCGACTGGTCTAAGATCTAAGCTAGCCGCTCTTTGTAGAAACCAATAGAAGTAGGCATGTGACTCAGATTTGTTCTTTGGTGTGCGTGCGTTTCTTGCTGCCCACCAGCTCTTGTCTACAACTCGCCTATCTTTGTACCAGCTCTTGGTCTACAACTCGCCTATCTCCATGCTCGAGACGACCAAGCTCGATGCGCAAGCCGCATACGTCTGCTAGAGCTATATCCAGGCCCTATGATTTTTGGATCACTGGCACTATGGGTGCCAGGACCGGAGTCGCCCTCATCCACCAAGTGGATCAAGGAGGTCCACCACCTAGACTCTACATCGCAACATTTTGTGTTTTCCTATAAAAAGTAAAGAACCTTCTCTAATAAATGTAAATATAACCTTTTGGTTTTATAGTCTCAACTTTCCTACACTCCAATACCAGAAGGATTTCTTGGTTTTATTTAATGACCTTCTTGAATGTCATTCACTTAGAAAGGTAGTAATACAATCTGTGATATTAAGGCAAACTATTAGTCATATTAAAGTGCAAAAGGCCCTATAGGAGTCAAAGCATGACTTTTATGGTTATACTGTAATTTGCAAGATCTAAGATTTATGCAAGTGTACAATTAGAGAAGAGCCAATTAAATAGATTTTCACATTCAGAATAGTACGATTAGCAGTAGCACTTCAATTTTTTCATGTTTGATCAGCTTGCTAGGTGGTTATCACTAAGCATGTTGGAACGATGAGCATAACCTAACTTAGTTCAGTACGTGTTGCTGCAAATTAGTTCAGTACGTACGAAGCTGTTGCTAACTTCAATGCCTGGCTGTTGCAAGTTTCTAATGAAAAAGTACTTCAGGTCAAAGGTCAGGGAATATACACTTTTGTTATCATGGTTGTTTCCTTATAGTGAACAACTTTGATCACCACTTCAGCAGCTACTATCTATAAGAAGACATTAGCTAAGTAGATACAGGCAAAGAAAGCATGTAGGCAAAACCAGAATTAAAAACATCCTTCTCAATGGAGCTCGTGCAGTTCAGAAGACCCTAATCATCGATGAGGGACCCCTCCGATGGTAGCATGGCGTGACAATTGCCGTCAATGACGACACCCAAAGTACCTTGCACAATCCATCGATCCAGTTCGGAACAATCAAGCACGTACCTTGCAAAGTGATGTGGATCTGAAGCAGACGTGGGAAGGTAAAGGCTCAGGTGAGGTGGAATGAGACGTTGATATAGACGTGCACGCATGAGAATAAGGCGGTGCCCAGGATGGATCTCCATCGGAGGAGGCCGGATCCGCTGGGGAGGAGGTCGCTGTAGTACCTGCCATCTGTGCGATGGATCACGGGGCTGGCAGGCAGGGGGAGGGGATAGGAGGGAGCGGGTGGGCTAGAGCGCAGATGGCGGGTGCCCCCGACGACGGCTGGGAAGGATGGTGGAGGAGGTGGATGAGGATGGCGGCGGCAGCGTCTGCGGTTGCGCCTCGTCCGCAGCCGTGCTGGTGGTGGTCGATGCGAGAGCCGGATGGCGTCGGCCAGAATCAGGCAGGGGCGACAAAGATTTAGAGGAGAGAGAGAATGGAGGCGATGATCGATGGGAGGAAGGGCCACCGGCGATTGGGGTGGCCTCAGATCCGCCCTCCATGGCCGCCTATTTCATGGAACGAACACCCGTGCTCACCGTCGGGCTCGCCTTCGACCGCTGCCTCGCCGACATTCACGACGTAGAGCCCCTTCCTCCGATCCCATTTGCCAGGGAGGCAGCGCCATCCTTCATCGCAGAGAACGATTCCACACTGAGATCCCAACCAGATCGTGATTGCGCCTCCCCAAACCGCAGCGGCACATCCCACTCCATCAACGACCAACCTATATGAGGCGGAGGGTCAGTGTAGGACGCGAGCGCCGTCACCATGGACGTGGGGGACGCCGTAGGTGGGAAGGAGGCGGCGACGGCGTCTGTGTCAGGAAGATCGCACGGCGGCGGCGGTGTTTACTCGAGGGGATCGAGAGAAGCTGTGTTTGGTGCCGGGTGGGTTCTTTGGTGCGTGCGTGGGGCTGGAGATTGTGATAGGTGATCAGGTGAGGGCGTGCCATACCTGGATCGATAGCCTTACCATACCTGGTGGTAATTTAAATTTATTACCATATTTGATATTTCCCGAGTTATGGCCTTACCATACCTGGATTGATAGCCTTTGGGGTAATTTAAATTTATTACCATATAATTACCATATTCAAAATTTCCTGAGTTATGACCTTACCATACTTGGATTGATTTATTACTATACGTGGATTAATTATGATTTATTACTATATGATTTATTACTATACGTGGATAGCCTTACCATACCTGGTGGTAATTTAAATTTATTACCATATTCGATATTTCCCGAGTTATGGCCTTACCATACCTGGATTGATAGCCTTTGGGGTAATTTAAATTTATTATCATATAATTACCATATTCAAAATTTCCTGAGTTATGACATTACCATACTTGGATTGATTTATTACTATACGTGTATTAATTATGATTTATTACTATATGATTTATTACTATACGTGGATAGCCTTACCATACCTGGTGGTAATTTAAATTTATTACCATATTCGATATTTCCCGAGTTATGGCCTTACCATACCTGGATTGATAGCCTTTGGGGTAATTTAAATTTATTACCATATAATTACCATATTCAAAATTTCCTGAGTTATGACCTTACCATACCTGGATTGATTTATTACTATACGTGGATTAATTATGATTGATTACCATAAATACGTTGGGTATTGCCGGTCAGACGAGAAAAGAGAAAAACCGGTGGGAGGGGCTGGTGGGAGGTGGGACGAAGAAAAAACGGTTGAAAATAAACCGGTTGAAAATAAACCAGTTGAAAGTGGGGGGGACTATTCAACCAATTCGTCCATTAGGAGTAGAGATAAGAAATACGGGACACAGCAGCGGGCATCTAGATGGCGGCAGGCATATATAGAAAGACAACATCAAATGTAACGTCAACAGATCAAAAATAGACGGATCCAACAGATCGCCTCGAATCAACAAAAAACAAAAAGGGGCAGAATAAGATGGTACACGTACGATGCTCACACATGTTCAGACTCCCTCCCTACGATGAGACAACTAAATAGAGCTACTAGAGTCTCCATAGATGCCCATGCAAGCATCACGAAAAGTGTTGATGACGAATTAAGAAAACAATTTTCTAACTAGTTGCATGCTTGCATCAGTAATCAAAAAATGATGTCAACAAGGTAACAAATTAATTACTGTAGTTGCTAAAAGTGAGATTAGCTAAAAAATGTGGCCTAGTTGTGAGTCTCTTGTTTGCTCTGTCTAATGCGAAGCAGATTTAGCCACATTCGGCTACGATTTTGAAATCATCGATGCTGAGTAAATTTCGTACGTGTCAAAAACTAAAGGAGCACTTGCACAAATATGATGACCCAAGGTGCATCTATCGGTGCATGATTCATCAAAAATGGATCATCAGTAAAATTAACTGACATAAGACCAAATTAAACATGAGCATCTTCAGTAACAACTAGAGTAATATACTCCTAGCTACTACCTATTGTTTTTCCAACGGCATTCTGCTCATTTAATCGGCAAATCACGTACTACATCCCACTTTAGGTTGGGTGCCCGGATCTATCTATCACGCATAGCAATCCGGTGCAGTCCCGGATTCTAACAAACCTTGGCAACAAGACATGTCGCACGAATCACGGTCCCAAGTGTATGTGTAATACGTAGAAAGTTAAGCAGCGGGACCACCATTAACACACAATGTGCCAGCCAGCCAGCAACTAGCAATCCGCGTAATAAGAAGCAATGTGTCACCAATCATATCAACCGTAACGTCACTAGTAGAAAAACACCTAATAGTCCCGGTTCGTCAGGGCCTTTAGTCCCGGTTCATGAACCAGGACTAATGGGCCGTTACTAATACCTCCATCCATTAGTCCCGGTTCAAACAAGAACCGGGACTAACATGCCTCCACGTGGCTCTGTGCGCCGAGCCCAGTCAAGGGGCCTTTGGTCCCGGTTGGTGGCACCAACCGGGACCAAAAAGCATCCACGCGTCAGCATTCCATTGGTTGGGGTTTTTGTTATTTTTTTGAAAGGAGGGGGGGGGGGGATTGGGGGTTTTGGGGGGTTAATTTATGTGTTTCATATATTGTGTTAGCTAGCTAATTAATAGAGAGAAGTGTCCTCTTTTATGTTCGTGCTTGATCGAATCTACGTACTATATATACATAAGTGATCGAGAGAACCATTCAGTACAGAAGTTCATGCATACCGAGAGAAGTGATCGATCGACCTCTCTCCTTCTCCGAGAGATTGGTCGAACAACAAGTATCTGACGCTACTGGCTACATACATGCATGTACAATATGTATAAGATCTCTTATAATTACAATCCCCTAGCAATTGAAATCAATTTCCACATGGTATTCTCCGGCTTTATTGATGACGTGGTCAAGAAAGAATCCCGCCAATTCCTCTTGAATTGCTTTCATGCGATCTGGTTCTAGGAGTTCATTCCGCATCTGCCACGTCTAATTTGAAGAAGGGGGTTAATTAATACATATATATGAATGAAACTCAACAGAAATGATGGTGTAATAAAATGAAATTGTGAATATTATTGCTTACGCACTTCATATTGTCTTTGAGAGTAGCCCCGCTTGTTTTTCAAAGTCGCGTTGTGGATGAACTCGCACACGTAGTATCCACAGAAATCATTCCCTTCTTCCTGCCACAAGCACTTTACGAGAAATAGAGGTCAATCAAACTGATAATGAAGCATTATAAATGGCATTGATGAAAGTATAGCTATAGAATCAACGGGAGATGCGCGCAACTAGCTAGCCATTAGTACTTACTTTCGGGTATGTATATCGCAGCTCCTTCGGCAGTCCCGGAGCTTCTGCGGTGAACTGTTTCCAAACCCTGCAAGACAAAGAAAATAATTATTATTACTTGAGATATCAGGAAATGAACAAAAAGTTGCCGATATGGTGCGATAATGATCGATTGAACTTACTTGCTGAGCATTTCAGTCATGTCCGCATAGGATTTGGGATCTTTCCGTCTCGAGTCTAAGACGGTTACTAGTCCACGCTCAAGCTTAATCTCCAGAAGAATATAGTGGTACCTGCGCACGCATGCATAACTCATCAATTACATTACTATAACCTCGCTCGAGTAATAAGGGAAACCGAATATGCACACGACAGTAACACTCACTTGCCGTTGTAAGGAAAGAGTATGGTATCTTTGTTTTGATTTTTTATCAATGATTGTAGCACGTTGTCCTCGGCCTCTTTGATGTCCTTTTTAACCAGAAATTCATCTATGATATTTGTGTTAATGAACCCAATATCATAAATTTCTTGTTTTTTGCACTCGACGATCTTCAATCTGCATAATATATTGAGGATAATTAATTATAAATACATGAAATGAAAGAGCCGAGCTATATATAGAGACTTAATGACAGAAATAGTACTTACAGACAGTAGCAAAAGACCATTAGTTTATCGAGGGCCTTTTGATTGAAGAACGCGAAGAACTCATCAAATGGAACAGTCAACAGATCATTTGCAACGAGATCGTGCTCCTCTTTAATATGCAGATACAAAGCATTCTTACCCTCAGACTCTCTGCAGGTTTCCATGTACCAATTATGGAATCTTCGCATCATTGTTGTCAGAGATTTTTCATCTTTGACGAGAGGCTTCCCGTACTCGTATCTGTGTTCGTCCACCTCCAAGAAATCAGGAAGTGCATCGTCAGGCAGGTAATCGTCAAGATTGCCATAACCGGCCACCGTCCCCGGAGCATTAGACACATTGAGCGGGGGGCACGATTGCTGTGCTTGTTCGCCGAGCTGGGCAATTTTTTCCCCTTTGCTCGTTCTTTTGACCTTTTAGCACTGACAGTAGTTCCCGACCGCTGGGCTTGGAGATATGTCTGTTCAGTAATGCGCTCATAGTTGGTTCTCGGCGGAGACTTTGGTGGTTTCCTCAGGGCATCGATAGTGCGCTTTGCTTTCACCGGATCTACCTTCTCCTCCGGAGGTGGATGTCTCTTTGCTTTCACCCCTTCAAAGAACTCCTTCACGTGGGTCCGCACAATCGTATCGTTTCCTCCTCGGACCTCTCGTACGGTAACTTCTCTAGAGGCTTGAGAGATGATGGACCGTATTTGTATTGCCTCCCGCCTCTGGTTGTGCTACTAGACGCCGGAGCAGACGGAGCGGCTGCGGCGTCTGTCTTCTTTCGTGCTTGCTTACGAGGCGGAGGAGAAGGAGTACGACGCGCCGGAGCAGCCGGGGCGGCAGTGGGTCTCTTCCTCCCTTGCTGGCGAGGCGGAGAAGGAGGATGCTGCTGGCTGCTCGGGAGCGCCGGCGCAGGCGGAGAAGGAGGCGGAGTGCCGCCATGCGCCAGTGTAGGAGGCGGAGTGCCGCCACGCGTGCCCTGATCGTCACTCGCCGGAGGAGGAGGCGGTGGAGGAGGCGGAGTGCCCTGACTCGCCGGAGCAGGAGGAGGAGGCGGAGGCGTCCAGTTCAGAAGGTTGATGAGCTCCTTCTTCCATAGGCATGGAGTCTTCAGAGCAGAACCCAGCCTAGTCTCCCCTTCACCGGTAGGGTGGTCAAGCACGAGGTCCTCAAATCCCTCCGTTATTTCATCCACCATCACCTTAGCATATCCTTTTGGAATCGGCTGGCAGTGATAAGTTGTGCCGGGTCCACTAGGATAAACTTGGCCAACAGCCGCCTTGACCTTCAAATTCATCCATCGCGCCATCATGTGGCAATTTTGAGACTCCGTGATACCATCCACGGGATAGCTGGCAGGAGCCGTCAAGACATGCTCCGGCTGAAGCAGCTTGGTGGAAGCCACGCTGCTTCTCCGCTGAGATGGCGGGGTAGCTTCGGGGGAAGCTTCGGCAGGTCGTTTGCTGCGATCTGCTGCTTCTCGTTCCTCTTCTCGATCCTCTAGCCCCATTACCCTTTCGTGCAGCGCCTGCAGTTGGTCCTGCTCCAGTTTCTTCCTCCTCTCGTGGGTTTTGTAACCCCCTGCGTCCGGAAAACCAACCTTCCACGGAATGGAGCCTGGCGTGCCTCGTGTCCGTCCAGGGTGCTCAGGATTCCCAAGGGCCATTGTGAGCTCGTCCTTCTCCCTGTTTGGAAGGAACGTCCCTCGCTGCGCTGCATCGATATAGTGTCGAAGGTTCTTGACTGGTATTTCCAGTTGCTCGTCCGTCCACTGGCAAAACCCTGTTACAGGGTCCAAGGTTCCGCCAGACCCGAAGAACCAAGTCCGGCAACGGTCTGGCCATCTCATTGTCTCTGGTTCGATCCCTTTTTCAAGCAGATCATTCTCAGCCTTGGACCACTTAGGCCGGGCTTGCAGGTAGCCACCTGACCCCGTGCGATGGTGAAGCGTCTTCTTCGCAGCATTTTTCTTGTTTGTCTCCGACATCTTCTTACTCTTTTCGATGTCTTGTGGGCCACAAATGCGGGCCAGTGATCTTTGATCTTCTCATATTTGCCGATGAATTCTGGTGTCTTTTTATTTTTGACAAACTGGTTCAGCTCTTTCCTCCACCTCCTCATTAGGGTTGCCATCTTCTTAAGAGCACAAGACTTGATTAATTCCTCTTTAACTGGCTTCTCCGGATCCTCCTCTGGCGGTAGGGTGAAATTTGCCTTCAGCTCAGTCCAAAGATATTCTTTCTGCATATCATTGACATAAGACACCTCAGGGTCTTCCTCCTTAGGCTTATACCATTGCTGGATGCTGATCGGGATCTTCTCCCTAACAAGAACCCCGCACTGAGAAGAAAATGCCTTCCTTGTCCGGATGGGTTCAATCGGTTCGCCGTCGGGCGCGATTTCTATGATCTCAAACTTTTCATCCGAGCTCAACTTTTTCTTCGGGCCTCGTCTCCTTACCGAAGTTGTGCTCGATCCGGAGGGCTAGAAACTATAAGAAAGAAAGACAAGAGTAATTAATATGTGTACATATACCAAAACAATGGAAGCATCA